>NC_049997.1:7901116-7976116 GCF_000003815.2 Branchiostoma floridae
AGTTTTGATGGTATGATATTTCTATTTAGGAAACAGCACACGGTTATGTTACCAGTTCAGGCAGCAAATCGGAGGGTATTCCCTGGGTTAAAATTAACAAAAATTTGTTCCATATAGACTGTGACATATTCTTCTTTATTTCCAAAACATTTTTGTTAGGTTTAGGGTAGTGTTTCCAATCTCACAGCTTTTTCTTCCTTTTTTGTTTTCCTAGCTTAGAAATACCAATACTGTCCTTGGTGCTGAAATGCCATCAAATGTTAAATCTCACTTTATGGTCTGTTAATCATTCCAAAAGGATACCTCAAGTGCACATGATTACATCTCAAACATTTTTAATACATTTTAATAACGAATTTACATCATGAAGGCTGACATAATCACAAATACGATACATTGAACGCAGCTAAGAGTTCAAAACCTCTAGACCAAATTCTGGATACCATACCTAATCATGTGTGCATTTTCTTATCTAAATGTATGACAAATATCACAGCTTTTGAGCTGAATCCATCTTCATTTTAAAGACTAACTTCACTATTAACGGTTAAGTTCCTTTTCACTGTCATACGACCAACGTCTGTTTTTAGTTTATTTCGTCATCTCCACCCCTTCCGGATGGACTCGTCTAGTGACCTTTGACTTCCTCTTGGCGCGAAGACCGAACTCCCGAACCAGCGTTCTTCACCTTCATACTGTTGTTTTACGGCACCAGAGGTACATTATCATGGGTTCTGACTTGCTAAACAGGCATTTGAAGATCTGTGAGTGTTTCAGTTTCATTTTGATTTAGATCAGTTCATTTTAGGGCTCTGTAAATCTAATGACAGATCTACTGACATCTGAACGCGCGCAGTGCTCTGTATCGGGAGTGTGCGAGAAACTGGAGGGATTTGGGCATGAAGCAAGTCAGACTTGAGCAACCTTTTGCAAGACATTTTCCATACTACTTTCCCGACTATAAGGCCAGCTCAAGAAATACGCATGATCCTTTCTCTAACGATTTAGCCTCGAGATTAGAAATGCCACGAAATTGGCTGATCCTGTTGGGTGGTCCCGCGTAAGGTCACCAGGGGTCAGCATAGCTTTCCAGTCCTGCTTACCCACATAGTATAAGTTATAGTTGTCATGTCGCTTAGGAAGTCATTGGTAGATAGAGTACTGATTTGGACCCCTAGCTGAGAGTTATGTTGAAGTAGTTCAAAGCAAGGACTGTGATATTTACTCGTCTCTGTTCAATATAGCCAGTATAGTCCATCTCAGTGGCATGAGTCTGACATTGCTTTTCAAAGGGGCCCTAGAGAACAGATGCATGTAACTGTTAGTTCACCTTTATTCACGGGGTAACCTATACTATACCCATTGCATTTAAATCAGTGTATTGAGGGATATCGAGTTGACATTGGTTTAAGACTACAGTATTTTTAGAGTATTGCAATTTGAAACCATTGTCCATTAAGTTGATTAACTTGATATTCCAAAATACCATGTTTTTAAAACAACCGACATAGGTCACCCCCAAATAAAGGTGAACTAGTGTTAACTTGAATACATCCATGACAGATAACCATGTACAAGTACATGCACTATATGATAGAAATATTACACTAAGTTGAATTAGTCTGGAAATATCTACAGGTACATACATTGTATGATAGAAATATTGCACTATGTTGACTTAACCTGGAAATATTTACAAGTACATAGACTATATGATAAAAATATTGCACTATGTTGAATTGAGCTAAAATATTTACAAGTACATACACTATGTAGTAGAAATATTGCACTATGTTGAATTAATCTGGAAACCTTTACAAGTACATACACTATATGATACAAATATTGCACTTTACACAGGCACTTTCTAAACCACGAAACTACAATAACTTACATTATTGTCAACTTGGCTGCACACAGCAAAGGTGAGGTAGTTTTACCACCAGATATAATGTACATGAATTAGGTCCATCTCACACAAATATACAAATCTCATCTAATCTCATCTTATCAGTAGGTAAAAAAACTACAGTTTCAAATGACCTGTTGCAAACCCAAAGTTATTAAGCTGCCATTGTTTGAATATGACGAGGATATGGCATATATTGCACTACATAATTGTACAGTTTTTCCTTTGTCGGGCTTGTAACAGATTAGACAGGTTTACAGGTTTCCCTGTTGTTGTTTGTTTCCTGTCTCCATGGCAATGGTCATTGCTGATTGATAGTGAGATCTGACCAGGTCCAGTTTACCCAGTGCCTCATAGGAAGCAGCTACACATTGATGTGCTGTTATCTGTTCAGTCTTGTCTCCACTTTCTTGGCTCATCTTCAGGTGCTTCTGATGCCACTCCAGAGCTGTCTCATAATCCTGCATGTTACCACAAGCCACTCCAAGTCTGTTGTAAGCCAGCCTCTCCCTGTCCTTCCTCCCCAAGTCTCTTGCTAGTGCTAACATCTCTGTGTAGTACTTGTGTGAGACCTGTGGCTCATGTAGCTGTTCCCTGTGTAAATCACCCAGCTCAAATTAAATGTCCATCTGTTTAGTCTTGTCACCTGTCTCTGTTGCAATGGTCATTCCTGATTGATAGTGAGAGCTGGCCAGGTCCAGTTTACCCAGTGCCTTGTAGGAATCAGCTATGTTTTGATGTACTGTTATCTGTTTAGTCTTGTCTCCACTTTCTTGGCTCATCTTCAAGACCTTCTGATGCCACTCCAGAGCTGTCTCATAATCCTGCATGTCCTAGCAAGTCATCCCCAATCTGTTGTAAGCCTCCCTCTCCCAGTCCTTCCTTCCCAAGTCCCTGGCTAGCACCAACATCTCTGTGTAGTACTTGTGTGAGACCTGTGGTTCATGTAGCTGTACCCTGTGTAAATCACCCAGCATACAGTAAATGTCCATCAGTTCAGACTTGTTTCCTGTCTCCATCACAATGTCCATTGCTGATTGATAGTGAGATCTGACCAGGTCCAGTTTACCCAGTGCCTTGTAGGAAACAGCTATGTTTTTATGTGCTGTTATCTGTCCAGTCTTGTCTCCATCCTCTTCTGTCATCTTCAGGTACTTTTGATGCCACTCCAGAGCTGTCTCATTACCCTGCATGTCCACGCAAGTCATCTCCAATCTGTTGTAAGCCTCTCTCTCCCAGTCCTTCTTGTCCAAGTCCCAGGCTAGTGCCAACATCTCTGTGTAGTACTTGTGTGAGACCTGTGGTTCATGTAGCTGTACCCTGTGTAAATCACCCAGCTTACAGTAAATGTCCATCAGTTCAGACTTGTTTACTGTCTCCATGGCAATGTCCATTGCTGATTGATAGTGAGATCTGGCCAGGTCCAGTTTACCCAGTGCCTTGTAGGAATCAGCTATGTTTATATGTGCTGTTATCTGGTTAGTCTTGTCTCCACTTTCTTGGCACATCTTCAAGTTCTTCTGATGCCACTTCAAAGCTGCCTCATAATCTTGTATGTCAGAACAAGCCAGTCCCAGTCTGTTGTAAGCCAGCCTCTCATCTTCCTTCTTCCCCAAGTCCCAGGCTAGCACCAACATCTCTGTGTAGTACTCGTGTGAGACCTGTGGTTCATGTAGCTGTTCCCTGTGTAAATCACCCAGCTTATAGTAAATGTCCATCTGTTCAGTCTTGTTTCCTGTCTCCATGGCAACAGCCAAGGCTGACTCATAGTTAGTTTTTGCATCTGACACTTGACCTGACAGTGCTGAGGATGAGGCCTGGTTCTTGTAAGCTACACAAATGTCAGCACCTCTTTCTAATTTGACCTTGTAGATATGCAAAGCTCTCTCATGATTTTTAAAAGCCTGTTTTTGTTTACCTACACTAGACGAAAAGACCGAATATGTAGACGGATGCTGACGGATTCCAATTTGCAACGCCTGACGGATGCTGACGTATGCTGACAAATGCTGACGGATCCCAAAAACCATCACGGATCCCAAAAAATGACGGATCTCACTTGCATCCGCAACGCATTCGTAGGTATCCGTAACTCTCATCGGTGGATACAAACACAGAACCCGTATACTCAGTACTTCGTGACGGATGCTAACACTGCATTCGTATGGATACTTACTTATAATCACGGATTCGTTAGTATCTGTAAGCCACTAACTGATTCAAACATTGTATTCGTATGGATACTTACTTTTAACGCAAACGAAAGAATACGTGGTCAGGATTCTTGTTTATCAGCGAAAAGTCTTCAGATGCAGACGAATACCAAGGATACGAATTTGCAACATCCTGACGGATGCTGACGGATACCAAAGATTACCAAAAATCACGGATCCCATACACATCCGTAACGCATTCGTTGGTATTCGAAACTCGCGGTGGATGCAAACACGGAATTCGTTTGCTTACTTACTTCGTGGCGGATGCTAACACAGCTTCCGTAAGAATACTTACTTTTTATGTATGCATGGCTAGCACTCTTTTTTTTTAGCATATATTTTATTTTTTAGATTGGTCATATCTTTCCCCCTTTTTGTACCTCGGACACCACAGTTTGTAAACGTCAATACAAGTGAGACAATCCACGTTATGCTAGATACCAGGATACTCGGATTCGTAAGGATGCGAAATGGTTTTTTTCTGAATTCGTGGCAAGATTACCAACAATGCACTGCTCCAGTGGATTGCTCCAGTGGATGGGATTCCATTGGAGCAGTGCATTGTTGGTAATCTTGGGATATCTTAAATATGCGACTCTGTATTTTTTTGCATCCGTACATTGGGGCGGTGTATTGTGGGTAATCCAATCGTTGTCTCTCTGACCAATCAGACTGCACATCAGTCAGTTTAGAAATAAAGCGGAGATAGTCAGCGTTGTCCGTGAGGACCGCAATCTTTTTGTACCTCAAACTTTGAGTTTTGAAACGTTGAACTCGGGATATGGATTTGTACACACGTGTGTGAACTTCTGTAGTAGGGTGATGTTGAGGCGGTGACCAAACTCAAGTGGCAGTCGACGGACGGCGTCCTGGAGCTATTTTACATCACTGTCCTGCGGATATCACGGCGAGGTATGTTTTATACAATGATTGTTTCCAAACAATACCCGCTTTGAATTCGTCTTTGTGACTACATCCCTTGTTGGCTAGTAGTTAGCAGCGCTTTTGGTAATGCTTGGGCTGAACAGAAACTTATCAGAAAACGACATAACGGAGCCTTACAAAACACAAGTCACAAGCATGATACTTGCTGAGTAACTGTTGACTTATTTGGGAAAAACTTGAATCATCATCAAAACAGTACTTGTATACACATATGTTTGTCTCAAGCCTGCCGTATTTATTCGCATAGGAACATTCTGTTCCAACGGTGTTTACGTGTTTGTTTATATGCGACGTCTCGTACACAATGCAAAGTCCGGCCGGGGAAGCAGATCACACCTTGTCACTAATTATGCAACGCTAGACTGTTTCTGCCGCGCCCTCCCGGGGGACTTTTTTTGGTATGATAATGCGGAATGTAACGGTGATAATGGCGATACCACAATCAGATGCATTTGTTCCTGTTGTATAACAAGCCAATCACCATTTCTTTTCATATACATCCTAATTACTTTGACGGACGCATCCATCAAACATGGATGCTTTAGCTATCTCAAAATTTGATGGGATTATTCTTTCTCTTTTTCAGAAGGCGGGTCGACATTCTCTGACCGTGTCAACAGCTGGGAGAACACTGGACTACAGGAAGGGCACAGAAGGATCGAATTGAGCTGGGAGGGATCAGGGCGTAACTAGCCTGAAAAGAAGCGAAGCACTGTCACTAGTAGAAAGGAGACTTTGTGCTGTTGCGAGAAGCTGTACATACTGAAGTCATGTTAGTTGTACTTTACAAGCTGGATTCACTATCTGTATCCTGTAGCCGGATGTGGAAATTCCTTAGAGTTGGACATCGCGAAGACTTTGATTTGTAATAGAAACAGATATTCGTAGAAGCAAGATTAGCCACAGACTCCCATGTCAGCTTTACATAAAAGTCAAATTGCATTCACGTTTGATCCTATATTCTATTTGGAAGTATAAGAAGTCATGTGATATTGGTGGTTAAAGGATGCAACTTTCCCTTAACATAATTAGATAACAGGGACTCTCTGTACATACCAGGTATAACCCATTCTTGTTGCAATATTGTATCTGTATACATATCATGTGGCAGACAGGATTCGGCCTCGATGACATTACGTCGTTTAGTTCTTCTCGGGACTGGTTTAGAATAAGATTATTCTGTGCATTCTTTTCTATTTCAAATCGTGTAAGCCTTTTATAAGAAAGTAATTGGGCACACATGATATTGTGATTTGTCAAATGTGCGGAAAATTCATTAAAGTGACTTTGTTATCTGCAGAAAATCCCGTTTTGGATTCTTTATGATCTGATCATACGAAGAAATCCCTAAACAACGACTTCGCATCCGCGGCAAATGCCGCATTGGGATTTCTTAGGATCCGACCATGCCAAATATACGAGGAAAATCCTATAAAAACGACTTCGCATCCGCGGCAAAGGCCGTTTTGGGACCCGCTCATTCCAGGTATTCGAAGAAATCCTTTGAAAAACGACTTCGCATCCAAGGGAAATACCGTTTGGGGATTCTTTGCGATCCGATCATTCCAGGTATTCAAAGAAATCCCTAAAAAAAACGACTTCGCATCCGTGGAAAATCCCATTTTGGGATATGTTTGAGTCTTTTCATTCCGGATCCCAAAAATCCAAATTTCGGATATTTTAGGGATCCAACTCGAATCCGTTTGCATTCGCTAGCATTTGTTACAAATACGCAAATATCCCTGCTCGGATATGGCTACATCCGATACCCTTTCCCCCAGTGCTAGCATGTCATATGTCATACCAAGTCTGCAGTAAGCCATGGCTTGTTTTGTATCTTCTGACAGTGCCTGAGCACACTTTAACATGTACTGGTAATACTGCAGAGCTGACTGTAAGTTCTGTAGTTTAATCCTGTAGAGATCTCCCATCTGACAGTACAGGTCAAGTTGTAGTGCTTTGTCTTTCTTCACTGCTGGTGTTTTCAATTCTTCATGGAGGGCTTTCAAGCTGTCTTTGGTATCCTTGCTACCTGAAAATATTGAGCATTATTACCTCAAAGGTTGCTATAATATTAGGCCTTACTAACTTGATTTTATTGTGGACATCTGCATGCGCATTTCATTCCGACTGTTCTAAAAAAATCACCTCCGACGAGGCTGAAATTGCCGATTCATATTGCCGCAAAAGGCCTTGGAGTCCTCTGAGCTGCCAATTGCACCACGCGATCTCACTAGAGCATGTCATCCATAAAACTAAGTCAGTGTGGCCTTAGGCCTATTCAAGAAATGAATATCTAACATGCATTGGCATAATACCGGTAGTAAGACTTATACCGGTAGATTAAAAATACTGGAACTTAAAGAGATCTACACATGCAACAATAGTTATTTCTGAGCTGTGCACACTTCAGACATCTAGGTGTCCAATACACCATTTACAAAGCATCGATAACAATGCATTCGAAGACAACAAGGCCAAAAGTTTTCAGTATACTTTTTTTTAAATTTCGGGGTAGGCAGCTCGTCGTGGGACGAACACACTGTCACATTCATTGCCAAATTTATATAGATCATAATTACACATGCTCACGGCACAAGACGAACAGGATTCAACAACAATCTTGAATTTCTGTTGGTGACCTACAACTCATGTAAAAGTGTGAAGAACCGTTGCATAATGGCCCGGATCTACGACTGAATGGGCAAAATTGAACGTACGCAGCCATTTTCCCGCCATTTTTATATCTACGCTAGCAGCTAAGTGTTACGTCATAGCGGTTGTGACGGACAGAAGTTAAATGAAAATTCTGGACAGTATACGTCCGTTTTCTCATGACATTTTGTATGCTCATGCAGGTTTATGTTTTATGCATTTACTGACAGAAAAGGAAGGAACATCAGAGGATGTATAAATGTACATAGCGGCAGTTAATTGTGCCGTGTTTCTTCCTACCGGTATTTTGTACCCCCTCCCAACCACGCGCCCGTTCGCCGTGTAATTCCGCGGCGTGTTACAATTACAATATTACGCTTTTAGCAGGACAAGAGTGGCAGAAAAGTTACACAGAAGAAGTGGCAAGGGTAACCTATAACAGCAACATGTAACTGGAGAAAATGATGCGTTGACAATTTGTCAAATCAGTATGGCTAGAGAAATCGTCGTAAACGTACCGGTATTATGATAATAGATGTTAATGCCATTCAAAATTGACATTTAAAAAAAAAAATTCTTTTTTTTACACGCTCCACTAGCATTTTCTCCTTAATTATGATATGTAAATGAGGTCTTCGTTTGCAAAGCTGATGTTCGTCTCTTGAATTCTCTTTTCTACATAACATTGTAAAAGTTATAGAAATCGTATGATCATGAAATGTGACTAAACTAGATTTCCTAATTAGTTATTTGCATTTAATCCCTTATGCTACATTGTACCTACATTATTTTGTACGTGTAAAAAATACCTTGATGATAATGGTGATGAAAATATTTTCCTACATGTATATGACAGTGGTTCCTGGAACACTCCAACATGAGTTTTGTACCAAATCAAAATTAAGGTCAGTAAATCATAGCAACTATTAGAAATACTTGTATTGATGAGATTAAACTTCAACTTCAACTCTGTCAAATACAATCTCCACAGTCCTAAACTAGAGTTCCACAAAACACATACCTTCGCCAAATAATCAAGGCTTATTATGGGAGTGCCTTTATCAAAGACTTTAAGGTCATGGACTATACAAATACATCTCAAAACATAACAAAGGTAAAGGTAAAAATAGAATAATGGACATTGTTCTTAATGATTTTCTGTGCTGTGTTAGATAATCATGACCTCGCTTCTTGTTGGAAAAATAAACATCAAACAGCTGCATTTGATGATCTGACCTACTACTTCCTGGAAGAGAGAGACAGTGTCCCTGAATAGAGGTCAATCCATACCTTAGATAGAAGATTACCAATTCTACTCATTATCTATGTAAATTACACATTACGCCAAAAATAGTTACTCAAGCAACTGGATATGGTTTTGAAACGGTCGGACGTTTCGGATAGAATCCACTATCCTTCGTCAGTGACACTGAAGAGATCTGGAAGAAACAGGTCTTTTATACTCTAACTGTGAATGAAGACAATTTCAGATGTCCAATAGGAAAGGTTGTAAGACAATTCAGACTGAAGACAATTTGGATTCCAAAGAAAACAAAGCTAAGCCAAAGTCAAGCTGAAGACAATTTGGATTTCAAAGGATAGCAAGGCTAAGACACAGTTAATGCAAATGAGTCAATTAGCTCCTGTTGTTTTAGTTACAGGAGCTGCTATGTCCCAAGTGCCGGAAAGTTCCATACGTAGCCCCCCTTTTCTGTTGAGGGTGGGATTGTATATTCTCTCATATATGGCCTCTCTAACACAAGCTGGCAGTGATTAAAACCCTGTATTACCGGGCAGACAACATTGTTTCCTCTGACAAAGCCAAAACAGAGGAACACAAACACCTCCGAAGTGCATTGAACAAATGTGGCTACCAAAACTGGACCTTCAACAAAGCCCTCAAACCCTCGGACCACTCAAAGAAAACAGCCAAGTGCAAACCATTGACCGACAGAAAGAAAGCCAACATTGCCATCCCCTATGTCCAAGGAGTTTCGGAAAAACTCAGACGGATCTTCCAAAACTTCAACATCGCCACTAACTTCAAACCTCACTCAACCCTCCGACACAAACTGGTACATCCAAAAGACAAACCACAGAAAGGTACTAAGGCCAATGTAATCTACAGACTCAAATGCGAGGAACCCAACTGTAACAACACATACATTGGTGAGACTAGTCGGCCACTAAAAGCAAGATACCAAGAACATTGCAAACCGAAGGCCAACGGCTACTCTTCTGCTATTTTCAACCACCTAGAACACAACCAAGGACACTCCTTCAACCTCCAATCTACCGACATCCTAGACCGTGAAGCCCGCTGGTTTGAACGGGGAGTTAGAGAGGCCATATATGAGAAAATATACAATCCCACCCTCAACAAAGAAGGGGGGCTACGTATGGAACTTTCCGGCACTTAGGACATAGCACATAGCACCCATTATCAAACTCGACCTTCATTTTCCCAGCCTACACATTACTACCAAAATTCTTGCAAAACAATCCACAACGTCTCGAGTTATCTTGTAGGCAAACACACACGCAAACACACTTGGCCCACTGCAATGGCCGAAGGAAAGCGCCAGGAGGCCTGTTATCAAACTCGACCGTCATTTTTCCAACCCCCACATAACTACCAAAAATCATGTAAAACAATCCACAACGTCTCAAGTTATATTGTACGCAAACACACACACAAACACACTCGCCTTGCTGCAGTGCCGGCGGAAAGTGCCAGGTGAACCATTTTCGAACAGGACCTTCGTTTCTGTAACCGCTACTCAAATACCAAATATGAATGTCCATCCAAAACTACTCTTGTTATACTGTATGCTGTTGACCTACACATGGAGACACAAGACACAAAACATAACCTTGTCATTCTGGCAAAGATAAAAATCCACGAACCTAGCTAGCAATACACGATTCACTTACATTTTCACACACAAAGTTTTCACCTTATAAAACATTATCCAGTCTCTTTGAAGGTAATAATAGATTGAAATATCATTGAGTTTGATGATCTATCAAATTGTGGTTATGAACTTCATTTTTATCATTAAACTTCGTTTTTAGCTCAACCTTGAACCAAAGACAATGCAGTCATGTCTAAATGACTTGAATCCCTATGAGATGATTGGTTTGGTCTAGAAAACTTTAAATCTTACCTCTGACAGCAAAACTTTCTTTGTCTTCTTTAGACAAGAGGCTCCCAGCTGATGCATATCCAGTATCAGATGATCCACTGGTCACTCTTGATTGTCCACTTTCAGATGATTGGATGGTTGTTGTTGATTGGAAGGTTGTTGCTGACCTCATGCTGGCTGTTAATTTGATACTTCCTGACCTGGGTTTTTGTTTGATCTGTAATTTTTTAGGCAACTTGATGATGTCCAGTACTGAGCGTCGTTTTGATGTCACCTCTTTAACCGGCTCATCTGTGGAGTGTATACATGTACAGTGTCTTGCACTTCTGCTTTGTCTTACATGAATGTTTGTCGAATGAATCATACAATACACTTATTTGGCATTGGTTATTTTAAGATTCACCAAAGGAGGCAAAATGATAACTTTGATAAAATTTGATATACATGTATGATACTAATGAATTGATTTGTAAATAAAGTAGTGACTGACTAGACATTCAACTATACTTTGAAATTCAGATTTCAGCAGTGGTCAACTAAACATCACTCCTATCAGCAGCTGCATAAGGGTCTCCTTCCATTTTAAACATCATTACATGTACCTTTTGCAATGACTCCTGATGAACTTCTTGTTGATAGAAGACTTGTTGCTGATCCAATACTTGATGTGGACTGGATACTTCCTGATCTGATTTTTTGTGTGTCTTCATCAGGTTGCCGGGAGGTGTCCAGCTGTGATGTCACCTGTTCTACCTGCACATCTTTAGGGTTTGAATCGTGCTGATCACCTGTAACAGGTAAGTTAAGTATTACTAAGTATGCTGATAAAGTACAGTGTACATTGTACGTTTGCTGACTGAACATGACTTACTTAGACTTAGACATAGCAGCTCCCACGCCGTGGGCCACATGAGACAGTTAGAGTAGTCCAACATGATCTATCTGCAACCAGTCTCATTACATCCTTCCATCTCCTGCCCACTGTCTGGAGATCCCTGTCAACTGTTTGCTGCCAGTTCATCTTAGGACGACCCCTCCTTCTCCTTGCGGTTCTCACTGAAGAACTTGGTGTGCAAATCTCTCGGGTGGGAGTCAGACTACATGTCCTAGCCAGCTCAACCGTCGTTTACATATGATTGAGGACACTGGCTGTTGTCTTGTTTGTGCTCTTATGTCTTTGTTTGAGACAAAGTCACTCCACTCCACAGCAAGTGTGTGAGGAAGATCTATGGATCAAGTGGATTGACTGAACATGAGCTATTATGTAAAAGTTAACTAAACTATATATATATATACTTAGGTATATTAAGGTCTCCAAACTCTATTACCTGCTGCTTGCAGATTGCCAAGTTTTATCTCCAGACCATCTAGGCTGTCCTCAGTCTTTGCGGATGAGGAGATGTGCAGGTCATGTTTCATCAGGTTGTCAAGATGAAGTACGTCCAGTACTTTACTCCTGTTGTGGATGTGTGGCTGGTAGAGGGGGTACTCCTGAGGTAGTCTTGGTATGGGCAGGCCTTTAAACATCAAGCACAGAGGATAATTAGTAATTTGCAATAAATTTACATTTCATTGGATGATATGCAGTAGAGGAACCAAGCAATAAGATAATTTTTTTGGGGGCAGCTCTACTGTACATACAAGTTAGTATTTGTTAAGAGAACACTTAAGTCTTACAGTTCAACTTTGCTTCAAAATCACATTAACCCTATTCAGACCTTTGGTGAGGGGGTGGTGGCTTTTGAGGCCCGCACCAACTTTCATGTCCCAGAACGGCTTACACTTAGAGCCACCAAACTCGATGAGGTTTCCAAAAATTTAGTTGGCAACAATTTCACAATGTTTGAAAAAGTTTTTTCTTGTTGCCATGGCAACCGTTTGATGAAAATCGCTAATTTCGGTTGTAACATTGTATTTTTCACTCAATGTTTTTTTATATTACTGCTATTTTCTCACATGAATGAAATCTTATGTTATCGAGAATATCTTTCATAAATAATTATGCATAAATTATGCTAATGTGATGACGTCACGGGCCAAAATCCAAGATGGCAGACTGTATGACCAAATAACTAGCTTATTATGCCTAATAAGTTGTAACTACCTGGTATTTTTCCATCAAGAAACATTTAAATGGACCTTTTTAGTCTAGTTCCATTGTCTTTTGCGATTATTCATTGCCATAAATGTATTTTTGAAAATTCAAGGAGGTGGATATCAGATGGCGGAGCCCAACTGGTATCTTAGATGTGCATGACGTCATATTATGAAGTCATTGATGTTGCTATTGGCAAAATAAGTCGTAACAAACATTATTATAATTTATTCTGTTATCTGCACTTGCTGTTACATTTTTGTAGCATACCTTGAAGTTTTCTGGGAATACCCCCTTTTCACGGTTCCAGCCAATAAAGTCAAATTGATTATGTCATAATTACGTCATATTACATCATCGTTGCATCAATTTTTTTAAAAATCATCAGATATTTACATCATTCTCTGAAATTTGGTGGCCATATACTAATTATTTTTAGAGTTATAGGAGTCAGAAGGCTTGGGCCTCAAAAGCCCTCCCTAGCCACCAACCAGCCCCCGCACCCCCACCCACCCCCGGTCCAGGGATGACCAAAATAGCCTGGTCTAAATAGGGTTAAGCTAATTAAGGATTTTGATAATATCTTGGGAGATATCGACAAGAAAGCAATCACTGTATCTACAATCTGCAAAAGTAGAAGAATGATAAACATAAAGCAAAACTAGAGTTCGGCGACCTCATACCTCCATGAAAATTTAGAGCTTTCGTAAATTTCATGCAATTGACTAACATATTAACATAACTTATGCATGGTGTTGTTCATCATTGACTAACGTACACATTAAACAATTATAAAATTCCCATTATTAATCATAGAGCGGTTTTTCAATTTTTACATTATTAAAAATTATGTAAATAAGTTCTGCATTACCATAATTGGTATCTGCTTATATTCCACCTATCATAATGAACATGTGTTACATTTCTTGCAGTCCAGCTATTGAAAACAATGGAATCATACAATTTCTTCATTAATTATGTAAATTAAGTCCTCATTTGCATAACATGTATACCATAATGAACATCTTTGTCTAAGGTATCCGCATGCCTAATATAATGCCAATCCGTCAATCCTTTCTGCAGTTATTCTCTTTGGAATGTCTTGACAACAATGCCCCTGCAGTTTAGAAATGAAATGTTAGGGGGATGAAACTTGTCCCACTTTGTAATGACACTGAAAGCTATCTACCACCCAAATGTCAAGACCATGTCACGTCCAGGACAAAAGATACATAGAAAAAACTGCTATGATGGAATATTCCCATTAACTATGCAAATGTATTCCTATTTTGCATAATTAGTATTTCATTTTGTAAAACATTGTCTAAGGTACCTACATACCGAAATCATTAAAATCCGTTGTTCCCTTCTTGAGTTATGAAAAGTCCCTTTTACCAACAAATTTCTACCCATTTTGAACTACATGGTATGGTCCGCCTGTGACACGTGGAGGTCAAGGAGTCATGACCCATGGGCCTAAGGAACGCGTCAACTGTGGTGTGCAGGCTAGGGGTGGAATCAACCAAACCAGGCTGGGGGGTTGTAATGCTTCAGAAGATTATGAAAAAATGCCCCTGCTATCCCTAAATTAGCCGCTAGGGAGCCCAAACTTATGTCACTAATTCCTGACCACAAGAGCTATCTAACACCCAAAATTCGTGACCATAGCTTGTTCAGAAGATGAGAAAACACACCCAGAAGTTGCGCTGCAGTACCAAGGGAAGCCGCTAGGGGGCCCAAAATCTAATCATTATCAGCTTTCATCACACCCTACCAGCAGAGTAGGTATGAAACCAATTCACCCAGCCGTTCTTGAGTTATCTTGTTCACAGACAAACGCAGGGTAAAATATAGCCTCCATGACATTTCATGGAGGCAATTATAGATGATCATTGAGTGTTATGAAAGAGCTATCACGAAGATTGAAGTTTTGAATGTGAAGTTACATGTACCTTCTGCAGTAGATGTGGTGAGTAGGTACAACAGGGCCTTCCTGAAGTCATCTATGTTGATGGTTGTCTTCACTCTGATGCTCTCAGCACAGAGTTGTTGGAAGGTCTTCTCACTTACCAAACTACCGTACAGCAGGTTGTTCAATTCCCCACGCTTGTACATGAACCACAGTTCACCAAGCCCAGACAAGTCTGTACATTGCAGGTAGAAGACCAGACTGCCTCTCTTTACACTATCGACATTAACACCTTTGAATTTCTCTATTTGCTCAATTGCTTCTGCAGTGTCAAGCAAGTCTTCAGTGTTCTTAATTTCAGGCTTTACCTGTTCCAGCAAAGTAAGAGTCTCATCTGTTACTGTGGTGAGGTCCAAAGTGAGCAGTATCTCTCTTGCTGAAGCATAGCTTTTCATTTGCTTTGGGGATCTAACACTTGGTATGACTTGTGCAAGTATTTCCACCACAATGGGCAGTGGAGGAGGCGCCCCTGGAAGAGAATGTTCATTTAGAAGATTGATAACAATTGTGCTTTCTACTTTAGACAGAAGTTTGTTTCTATGTTTACTTACTGTTATCAGGCTAAGTTTTAGAATGAAGGAGAGAGCTAGATGAATATCACAATTTCTGTGTTTTGTCATTGACAGTTCAAGGGAAGACACCATTTTCAGAATTTGACAATTCTTGTAACCTTTATCCGTTGGGTAACCTTTATCCGTTGCTTTTAAACAACAGGGTATTTAGGCGCATCAAGTCGATGGACGTTAGTTTCAAATTGCAATATTTTCAGGATATTGCAGTTTAAAACTACCACCCGTCAACTTGATGTGCCTAAATACCCTGTTGTTTAAAAGCAACGGATATATAGGTTACTAAACAGATAAAGGTGAACTAGCGTTATGCTAGACATGGTAGGATTGCTAGTAGTAGAGCAACCATGTGGAATTACGCTGAAGGATGTGACTGTAACCCTCGACCTCCAACGAGTGACATCCGCCACCCTGGTCGGCCAACATTGCCTTTCGCTTGAACTTAGAGTTAGCCAACAGCATGATATAGAAGAAGGCATGTAATTTAATGCAAATAGATTTTTAAAAAAAAGCCAATGAGCTGCAGAATACAATGGATCATCATCATCAAATAACTAAAGAAACACTTATAAGAAACCAGTCTTCATTAATTTTGCTATTTTATTGCCTTAACAAGTTACCTTTCTTCAAAGCTTTCCTGCTTTCATCACGATCAGCCTCCTCAACTGCTGCTGCATCTCTTTTCCTGCTCTGTGCCTGACCAGTCTGTTGTGCTCCATGACCTGTTTGAATTTCAACTTAGGATGGGATTGAAGTGAGGTTATAATTAGAAGTTTTAAGTAAAAGTTTTATTTTGATATTTCATTGAAAGTTTTGTTGTTCCTATTATTGCTGCTGATTTTTTTTTCAAAGTAGATTCAGTTGTTTCTTTTTTGATGAAGTTGTCGCTAGTCTTTCACCTTTTATGCAATGATTCGGTGTTTATTTAACTGTCACAGTACCTAAATTTCAGAAACAGATAGTTGAGTAGTTGAGAAGAGCTATGTGTCAATACCTTAAAAATGTAATATCATTTCTCTCTCCATCAGCAATGTCTGAATGACCCTTATGATCTACAAAAGGCATCCGGTACATGTGTGGAGAGATACACTGAACAATTTGTCAATCAAATTTGACATTAAAGTGAAGAAACAGATCTAAATCTTTATGCATGCTTTTAGTGTGCTTTTAAAGACAGATTCTGTGCATTGACATTGTCTTCAATTAATCTTACCTGGTGTTAAGGGTCCCCTGATGTTGTTTTCTCCTACAGAAGCTGTTGCAATCTCTCTATGGACTTCAGAAGATTGTTGTGTACCTGGATGCCAAAAATAATTATGGATGCTGAATCTGACCAAGCAGCAATTTGTAAGGGAAATTCTAGTAAGTATTTGCCTGTTACATTATGTAGTAAATGTTAGAAGACCAAAGACGAAATCTACCCTGCCTTCCAAATAAACTTACCCATGTGGCAATAAAATCTCACAAACACTTTCAGAGCATCAGTCATAACACCACTGTTTGTGATTGATTCATTATTAACCTAGTAAGTTCTTTGAAACGTACGCTGAGCACCATTCATTTTCTTCATCCGGGCTCTTAACCAAGAGCAGTAAGCACCCCTACTCACTAATGGTTGACAACACCTGGAGAATGAGACCTATACCCGAGATAACCGATATGCCATCAGGACTTCTGATTGGTTGACCTTGTTTGACTATATGATAATCAATCATTTTAACCTTCTATCTGGTGCCTAACCCAGTGTAACTAAATATAGAATTGTGAAGGGCTCATGAACATTACGAAAATTCAATCATGCATTATCCAAGTATGTTCTTTAATATGTCAAAAGTTCATTCATCAAATCCTGAACACTCTCTGTCACATACGTGTGGCGATGGAATGCTGTCAATTTGAGCACATGAATAAGCATGTAATTAGTTTTGTTTGTTTGTATCATTGACCTTGATTTTGTTCTGTCATGTCTGCCTTGTGAGAAAGGCACATACATGTAGATTTGAAGTGATTACTCTAATTTCTTCCTTTTTTCTAATGGGATGTACAAGTTGTTTTCTGTTTGTTGTTCAAGTACGTATAAAGGATATTGGACACAGTGATCCCTAAGACATTGCGCATAATGCACTTAGTTTATTCTCAAGAACACTCACTGGTACTATAGTAACATGCACATCTATAGTGAAGCATTGCTCATAAGATATTGAGACAACAACAGATATGTGACACATTTTCATATCTTAGCATCAAAGTTCATCAGTGTTGGTAAATGATATTTTCATATAAAGCATCATTCTGTTAGGTCAGTGACTCACCTGTCCGCAAGCAACTGTCGATGAACTGCTGATGAGACCCTTCCCAGTACTTTGTAGACAGAAGTTTGTCCCGACATCTTGCTGCTCTTTGAAACTCAGTCTCACAATTACTCAGTGACTGTTCAATGCACTTGGCCCATTGCTTCACATTGTACTTCTTCTTTCCCTCAACATTGACAACAGAGTAACAAAACTCTGGTGATATCTTTATCATGAAGTCAGCAAGTCCTGATTTACTGGAAACAAGGACAGGAATTCCTGCTGCAATGGCGTCCAGTCCAACAAGTTCGAATGGTTCAGCCTCAGAGGGTATCAAAACAAGATGGGACTTCAACATGTCCTTGTGAAGATGTGTTAGTGTTCCATAGGGAAGAATGGTGGGCTTCAGTTTTGTTGTCGTCAAATGTGTCTGAAGAACATTCTTATCCTCTTCGTTGATTCCTCTGATACGACAGTCCACATTCCGTTTTGTACCAACAATGTCCACGGCTTTAAGTGCAAGGTCATGTCCCTGCAGATTGTTAACACTGTTCACCCTACCAATAGACAGGACCACCATTGTCCCTGTATCTTTGTAGCTTGCCTTTCTGTGTTCAAAGATTTTGGATGGTCTGGGAAGAAATTCGAAGTGGTTTGGCTGCTTGTCATCTGGTAGAGCTCTGAACTGGTTCTTACAGTGATCGAATATCTTGTTTCCAATGGAGAAGACCACATCAGCTTCTTGTGCATCTTGAAGGGTAGTCAAGTGTTCCCTCTTCCTAGTACCTATCTCATTTCCTTGTGTGTCCCCTGAAATGTCATTACAAATGATGAGGACTTTTGCTTCTGGACAACGATCATCTTTTATGTTAAGTGCTGCCCTACTTGTGACATCAGCATGGCCCACAATGCTTCTTACATTGGAAGGAAGGTGAGGGTATTTGGAGCGATGATCAAACTTTAGCCAGTCTGGTGTTGGGGTTGTCCTAGGGTCATCTGGGGCAAGTTCAGGCAGCAACAGTTTAACTCCATCCTTTTTTGCATCCTGTTTGTCCTCTTCACTTGCTTGTAAAACAGTACTGTACACAGGTATGTCCGGCTCGTGTTCCCTGATTAACTCTGCTACCTGTCTGTTTATGGATGAGCTTCCTACTTTAGATGTGCCATATTCAGTATGGACGAGTAAGACTGCAGACTGATCTGTGTGGAAAATGCATTGGGTATGGTGTTATAAGACAGTTTCTGAATGATGATTAATTTTGATAAAGACATTAAAATATGATAGATCTGATTGGTATGTTTTTTCATATCACATTACTTGATGAAAAGTGAAGTTACAACAGTACAGCTTACTTTTGTTAGATGCTTAAATGTAGCTACAGTTACTGAACTATCTGAAGGACTTTGACCTCCAAGTTAGCCAATTCTTGTTGCCCTTAACAGTGTATTTCTGTTTTCCTCCAAAATCAGCTCCAATTCAGTTGATTTGTTTCATTTATAATTGAAGTCTGGTAGTGTTCAGCTATTCATCAGGTAAATGTTGTAGAACAACCTATGTGTGTCTTCTGTATTCAGTTTATTAATATCTCTACGTCAAAGTTAAAACGAATTTCACCAGCTTTTTCTACTGAACTTTGACCTGCACACAAACATTTTAATTTTTTTTCTGCTATACTCTTGTGGTGAAAACATATTATTCCTGTTCATCCCTATTGAACCATTGTGAATCTGTATGTATCAGTCATGATTATTAAGAAGCAAGCAAATAATTCCTTACCTTTTGAATTAGAGGTAATGTTATTCAAACTTCCTGCAGTAGCCATTTTGTCTTGTTGTGTTGTTTGCCTGTACTGTGGAATGCTGGGTAGAGTTGGCTGCTTGAGTTAGTTAATGTTTACCTGTCATGTGATCACAAAGTTTCCTCACTAAACCACCATGCACACAGTGTATGTTTGCTTTCAATCTAATGTTTTGATAGTGTTCAGGGCTTTGTACTCAGTGGTGTCAAGGCTGGAATTATTTACAGCTTTTTGTAAACCATTTTAATAATTTACTGCTTTTGTAAACCATTTAACATTCAGAGCTTAACTTCTTTTAATGAATTTCAAGCTACATGTAGGAAATTCGGGATAAAGGGAATATCACATTTTTCCTTATTACGTATTGTATGTTTCCATTTAGGCCTATCATCATCATCGGTCGATGTGCTAACACACTACGGGGTTATACTGCCCCTTACGGGGTAACATACCCTTTTGCTTGTAATATTGTACATATGATGTAATACTTTTGAAATGGCAACGTCTTGCCATGTCATGTCATAGTTTACCTTTATCAGCATGCTGGTAACTTATATCCGTAAAACAGCATATTTAGGGATATTTACTCAATGGAATTTTTGATTTCAAACTGAAATATTTTGACAATATTGGAAGTTGAAACCACTTTCCATCAACTTGATATCCAGATATACATGTAGGTTACCCTAGCAGAAAACTTATTAAGGTGGGTATGTTGTAGTGTTAGCAGATATAATTTGGTTCTAAAAATTTTCCTATATTCCTAATGCATCCAAGAGTTAGCATTAAGTTAGCAACATTGTATTGTTCCACCTATTAATAAAATTTATTTAGTTTTTCAATGTTTTTGATCATCTGAGCAAGGACACCCCTCACCCCCATCCCCCACCCCCATACAATGTACATAACAACACATATACACACACACTGATGCTCACACAGACACACAGTTACAAGTCTCCTCCATACACACATAAACATGTACCCCCAATCAACAAACACACAAACACACACAAAGGGTCGCATACAAACACGGGGAACTGGAGTATTTTACTGCTGCTTGCAAATTTGTATCTTCTCTGTGTATGTTTCCAGTATGATGTGGAAACCTGCACACGTCGTGTGGAAACTCCACACATCGTGTGATAGAATTTCTGTTTTTAGTTGAGAACATGTTATACATTAACAACACATACACACACACACACACACACAGATGCTCACACATACACACAGTTACAAGCCCCCTCACACACACACACACACACACACACACACACACACACACATACTCATAAACACACACACACAGGGTTGCATACAAACACAGGGAACAGGAGTATTTTACTGCTGCTTGCAAATTTGTATCTTCAGTGTGTATGTTTCCAGTATGATGCTTGCCCCCCTACCCCATCCGGTGATAAAGGCAGTTAGATAATTGAGAGTGTGAATTTTTATGTTCTTATGACACAGAATATCATCAAGTGTGAACACAGCAAAGGATATCATACATTAACCATATTTGTCTGGTGAGCTATTCTAGGCTGGAAGAAAGTTTTGAGGCGATTACATTAATCCTAAGTTGCAAATGTTTGTTTTATATAGTACCTATTTATCTCCTTTCCTTGGTGCTGAAATGCCATCAAATGGGGGACCAGCTTACAGATTGATGTTGATATAGCAGAATACTTGATATTAATGCTTAATTATCATATGTGAGTGTGTGTGTGTGTGTTTGTGTGTGTGTGTGTACGTGCCTGTGTGTGGGGTGTGTGGGTGGTGTGTGTGGATGGGTGTGAGGTGTGTGGGGGTGTGTTTGAGGAGGGGCATAATAATTATGTGTCTGTGGAGTGGGCTGTGTGTGTAACTGTATGTGCATCTGTGTAATGTGTCTGTGTCTTTGTGTATGTCTTTGTGTGTGTTTCGGGGGGGGGAGGGGGGGCATCTATTACATGGGCAATTCCATTAAAACACTTTTAATTCCCAGAATGTATTATTTTATGCAATCTTTCTCATTCATTGATAAATGTATGTGTCATGAAAACATTTTTGAATGTCTTTACTGCCATTCTTGGATCATCTTATCCTAGGTTACCTGAAGCCATGGCCATTCACATTCTGTTTTTCTCTGCCTTTCTATACATGTATGTATCTTGGTTTATCTTCTTATGACACTTGTTAGTTGTGTAAATGTCATTTATGCATTCACAAACCAATGCCAGACTGTTGAAGTCTATATCTCCCTGACTGGGACTGTACCATCCACTAAAACTGGGGTATGCAGGTACCCATACCATTGAATTTGTTAAGCACTACTCTACGATCTGAATGTAAAGCATTCTTTTTATGACATCATAATTTCCTATGATTCCATCCCCTTCAATTAAAACAAACCTCATCATCTTTATCCAGTAAATTTTACTTTTTCCTTTGGGTCAAAAACCATTATCCTTGGATGCATGAAGTTTGAAGAGAATCTGAGGTCCATTGAATAACTTGAACAAGTTGTCATCAACAGTCCTGACCACTTACAGCCTAAGTACCTATAGCAGGAGGGGTGGACGTGTACTGAGCGATAAGCAGATTTGAGGTCAATTTTGGCCATGTAGTACCCAGGTTTGATTAAGTCGAGTGCGTCGTCAATAGTCTGGAATTTAGCTTTGTCAATTTCAATATAATCAATAATGGCCGCCCCGGTGGGCTGACTACAATCGTGAATAAGGCGCAAGTCACCGGAGTCAGGTTTAGGCACTGCCCCGAAGGCGCTGACAATAGTCGGTTTGTTTTCTGTGACAATGTAGTTTCCAGCGGAAATTTCTTGAGAAAGCAGACGCTCGATTTTAGGTTTGCTGTCGGAATTTGTGACAGACTTGTAGTTGGCTACCTCTACCGGCGTAATATTGTGACTTTCCAGATCTGTAATGATTCGAAAACCATTTTTAATACCGTCAAGTAGAAAAGTTTTGTCGGGGTCGTGCTGGAGTTCACGAAGCCACGTGCTGTAATCTAGTGGGCGTGAACCTTGTGCTGAATGCGGCTGTAGTCAGTTAGAACCTGGGGACGGGGAAGTCAGGCCGGGCGACGCGTGCCGGCTCTGCAGGTGGCTTTTGCTGCAGTTGGGAAGCCAGCACACGTGCTCGAACCTGCAAGGGGAGTGGAGACACCCAGTACTGTACTGGCAAAGTTGAATTTTTTGCAGATTGGCTTGCCATTTTTGGCGAGAGGAGAAACAGGCTGATATTTTGCAGCCTTAGATGGATTGTTGGTGGCAGTGGCACGGGGCAGAGGCTCGAGATGTTTGGTCATTAAGTGCTGGGAGTCCGCCCCCCACCTAAAGTGATAAGTTGCTTGCAGGGTGCGGTACTCCCTGTCGAATTCCAACACAGAAGGCCATGCGTACCTCTGGCCCAGCTCGAGGATCTTTACAGTATACGCCATGTAGTCGTGCAGGGAAGACGGGGATAGTTTTTGGTTAGACAACAATTTGTACATTATTTTGGTGTTGGCGATCGCCCACTGGCTCACGCTGACGCTCTTTAACGCTGGCTTCTTTCCCCCCATGGATATGAGCAATTTAGTGCCCTCAGAGGTGATGGCGACCTGTTCCTGCTTGACAATAGAGCTAGGAGATAGGAAGTCTAAGATCTGTAAGGCCGTCTCACCTGTGCTTGTCGACAAGTAGACTTGGGGGTCCTGGTCCAGTCTCAGGAGTGCTGAGGCGGTGGGCGTAGCGGTGGCTGGAACCGTGGTCTTGGCGGAAGGGCGCGACAACAGGTCGTCCAGTGCCAGCGACGAGGACGTCAGCTCCTGCATCGCTGCCTGGATCTGCGGGTGTTGCCGTAACTCCTGCAAGTTCGCGGGCGGCGGCGTTCCCGCGGGTGCTGGTACTGGTACTATCGGCGGGGTCGGTGCTGGCGGTGGAGGCGTTTGGTCTGCCGTGGTCTGTACAGGCGGCGGCGTTCGGTCTGCCGGGGTCTGTGCTGGCGGTACGGGCGGTGTGGCGCCTGGTAGCTGCGATACTGGGGCCGCTGGCGGAGTGTTGCTTGGCTTGCCGCTGGTGATGTCGAGCTGTAGCGCCCGCAGGTCTGCCTCTAAGTCTCGAACTTCACGAGCCAGGCGTGCTTGCTGTATGGCCGACTGCAAGTCCTCTCTCTGCTGCTGCAAGGTTTCCAGGTCCGAGATCTGAGGAGACTCAGTGGCTACCGGCGGGTCTGGAGAGGGAGTCGGTGCCGGGGTGCCCGTGCAGGACGTGCCTGCTTTTGCGTGGTGGTGGTCTCGGAGAAGGATTCCACATTTTTTGCAAGAGCGTTTGCTCTTCTTCGGAGACATATTGCAATGCAGAACGAATAGCAAAGCGTGGCAGCGTGCTTGTGCATCTCAGAGCGGAGTGTCTCTGACGACGGACGTTATCTATTTATAAGACAGAAGGAGCTGGCTCCATCCCGTTGACTCATCTTTACAACCTAGTGAGTCAGGACAGATTGGGGATGTTCCCTGCGGAGATCATCCGGCGTCCATCTGAGGTGGACGCACTAGAGCCATCGTGCGGCTTTCCGAGAAGCAGTGGTCTTCAAAACTCAAATGAATAATACATACATCCATTTACACGACAATGAGCTACAAATTTACACTTTTTTACATAATGTTATGTTAAAAGACAAAAACATCTGCATGATTTATATATTTAATATATAATCTCCAAGTAAATTTTTATTACTGCTAGCAGATCATTGATTGGATACAAAGATGGGATTTACAACATGGTAATTTCTTTATTTCCTCAACATCTTTGATGTTAGTACTGTTATTTACATTCTGATATTACATGTAGTGATGCATGAAATAATGTTTAACAGAAATGTTTTTTTAGAAATACCAATATTTATAGATATAATACATGTATCATCATGAGAAGATCAGCTACTCATTAGAGATATCATAATGTTACTAACTTGCTCTGAACAAGCCATTACAATTGGAAGAATATTTACATAATTATTTGTTGACAATTATGACAACATGTTGCAGTAAACTGAGCTCAAAGTTGTGTCTACCATAACATGTTCAGAATCTCTTAAGTCAGAAAACTCCTCCTTCATTTCTTTGTACAATATACTTCCAACTGCTGAGTGTACATTCATGTGCAGTTATTGATAAATATACACAATTTTGTTCTTCTTATGACACAGAATATCATAAGGCATAACATAACAAAGGACATTAACCATATCTGTCCGGTGAATAATATTCAAGGCTTTAACAAAGTTCTTAGGAGATAATCCTAAGTTACAAATGTTTGTTTTGCATCCTATATATCCATTTTTGCACAATATTGAGTCTCTCTCCTTGGTGCTGACATGCCTTCAACTGAAGGGCAGAGATGTGGAGCTTTTACAAATTGATGTCTAATCAGCAGAATACATGAAACTAGCTATTATTAATCATCATGTGTTTGTGTGTGTGTGTGTGCACATATATGTATGTATGTATGTAACTGACTGTGAACATGTGCATGTTTGTGAGTATGTTTGTGTGTTTGTGCATGTGTGTGTGGTGGTGGTGGTGGTGTGTGTGTGTGTGTGTGTGTATGTGTGAACATACATGCAATGTAGCGTTATACTATGTAAATGTACGTGTGTTTGTGCATGTATGTGTTTGGGTGGTGTGTTTGTGTTGGGGTGGTGTGTGTGTGTGTGTGTGTGTGTTTGAGTTGGGGCATCTATGTGTGTGTGTAAAGAGGGTTGTGTCTATGCCATTGTGTATGAATGAATACACAGCAACAGCCATTTTCATCTTATCCTAGGAGAGTACCTTGGCCTACCATATTGACTCCTGACAGTTTTTGGTTAAGGAAGATTGTTTTACTATGCATGCAATCCTGTTAGAAACTGCATTTGACTTGAAGTATTCTGCAGTGTTGTTTACAGTCCAGCCAGCACCTCAGCGATGTAGTCCTGGGCCTGTTTGTTTCCTGTCTCCATGGCGATGTCCATTGCTGATTGGCAGTGAGAGTTAGCCAGGTCCAGTTTACCCAGTGCCTTGTAGGAAACAGCTATGTGCTTGTGTGCTGTTATCTGTGCAGTCTTGTCTTCACAGTCTTGGCTAATTTTGAGGTACTTCTGAAACCACTCTAAACCTTTCTCACACTCCCCCATCTCATAGTGGGCCTTTCCAAGTCTCTTATAAGCCCTTCCCTCTTCATGCCTGTCTGCCGACTGCTTGGCTAGTTCCAGATACTGTTCATAATACTGGATGGCTTCATGTGGGGAGTGGAGTTGTTCCCTTTGCATGTCACCCATTCTGAGGCAATAACCCAGTTTACCATAGCGATGGCCTGTCTGCTTTGCCATCTGTAGGGCTGTCTTTAAGTGGGATGTTGCCTGATCCAGTTTACCCAGAAACCTGTATGTATCACCCCGACGTACATGTACTACTGCTTGCTCTTTTTTGTTCCCATTATCTTCGTTTATTTTCAGGTTCTTCTGATTCCACTCTAAAGCAGCCTCATACTCCCCCATCTTATGGTGGGCCAATCCCAGTCTGTTGTAAGCCACTCCCTCCCCATGCCAGTCCCCCAACTGCCTGGCTAGTGCAAGGTACTGTTCATAATACTGGATGGCTGTACGAGGGGAGTGGAGTTGATCAATGTGCATGTCACCCATCTCAATGTATACGGACATCTGTCCTCGTCGATCATCTGTCTGCTGTGCCATCTGTAAGGCTGTGTTGTAGTGCGATGTTGCTTGATCCAGTTCACCAAGAAACCTGTATGTATCACCCATCCCTCTGTGTGCTGTTATCTGTTTTCCCTCATCTTCATCACCTTGGCACATCTTCAGGTACTTCTGATGCCACCCCAGAGCTTTCCTGTACTCCCCCATGTCATGATAGGCCCGCCCCAAGCTCTGGTAGGCCTCCATCTCCTTACTCCTGTCCCCCAGCTGCCTGGCTAGTTCTGCAGCCTGTTCATAATATGGGATGGCTGTTTGTGGGGAGTGGAGCTGTTCTCTTTGCAAGTCACCTATAAACAAGGAAAATGCCATCTCGCTATCTTGATCTCCTGTCTGCTGTGCCATCTGTAAGGCTGTGCTGTAGTGGGATATTGCCTTAACCAAGTCACCTAGTTCCTTGTACATTGTACCCACACCTACATGTATGTGTCCATCCATCATATCTTCCTTGTCTCCAGCCTCTTTGCTCATCTTCAGACACTTATGGGTCCAGCCCAGGGCTGCCTCATAATCCTTCATGTCCCAGCAAGCCTGTCCAGTCCTTTGTAGGCCTTTTGCTTTTCTTCCTTCCTCCCCAAGTCCCTGGCTAGTGCCAACATCTCTGTGTAGTACGTGTATGAGACCTGTGGTTCATTTAGCTGTTGTCTGTGTAAATCACCCAGCTCACAGTAAATGTCCATCTCTTCAGTTTTTTTCCTTGTTGCCTTAGCAACTGCCAATGCTGATTCATAGGTATTTTTTGCATCTGACAACTGACCTGACAATGCTAATGATGATGCCAGGTTCTTGTAAGCTACACAAATGTCAGTATCCCTTTTTGCCTTGACACCATGAATTTTCAATGCTTTCTCATGATTTTTTACGGATCTCTGTGGGTTACCTAGCATGTCATATGTTAGTCCCTGTCTGCTGTAGGCCTTGGCTTGTTTTGTGTTATCTGACAGTGCCTGAGCACACTCTAACATGCATTGGTAATGCTGCAGAGCTGACTGGAAGTCATTCAGTTTAGTCCTGTAGAGATCTCCTATCTGACAGCACAGGTCAAACTGTTGTTTCTTGTCTTTCTTTGCTGTAGGTGTCTTGACTTTGGCAAGAAGGACCTTCAGGTTGGCCTTGGGATCCTGATCTGCTGGAAAATATTTACATCTTCATCAGGTAATTTCTGTGGATGACAAGATAACTGAATGTGTGCATACAGTTAACTATAATTATGTTCTCTGTAGTACTCTGTGCAGGTACAGATTTAATCCATTTTTTTCATATAGCTATGTGTTCCTTGACATATAGTTTGCTAATACTTATTCTTGTTAATTTATGTTATTCAGATTGTATTTATTGTAACCTCCACAACCAGTATTCATACACTGAGTGTTCAACTTTTTTTGTTACCAAACTATATTAAGATTTTGCATCACAACTTTGTTCATGATGTTCATGATATTCAAATCAGCTGCTTTGTCTATAATGCACCTCAACCTCTTAATTTTTGCTGGGATTTAAATCATTGCTTTGATCCTGAACTTTAGTAGCAAGGATGAACCAAATTTTACCTTTAACAGTAGGAGGTTTGTCTTTTACTTTGGATGCCAGAGTCCCACCTGTAGCACCGCCTGAGTCAGATGATTGAGTAGTTCCTGAAGATTGGCTACTCCCTGTTGCCTGGATTGGAGATTTGGGGGTTCCCTTTGATTTTATGTTTCCTCCCATTGATAAACTATAAGCTGATGATCGAAGGCCTCCTGGTGCTGATTTTACACGTTCAACCTTTGTTTGATATCTGACCTGTGACTTTTTGGGTTGGCCGGTGGTACCCAGTGAGGCCATCTGTGATGTCACCTGTTCAACCTGCACATCTGGGGAAGGTTGCACGGCAGCTGCCAGCTGTTCTGTTGCACCTGGGTAAAAACAGAGTTGATGAAGAATTCAACTTTTGATTATTTTGATACACCAAATTTGCTTATTGTCAAAAACAAACACAGCATGGCTTAAAAAGTTTTTTTTAGGTACAGGACAGGTACAAGCCCTGCAGTGATTAAATTACGGTATAGTTACTACTAGTTTTGTTGTATAACGGGGGCCCCCCTAAGATGCTTCCTGCCCTAAGATAGTACGGATTTTTTGCTGATCTTATCATGCATATTAAGTACGCTTATGTTTGTTGCCACTGACTATGATGATTAGAAAGGTAAATAACTAAAATTAGTCCAAAGAAACAGTTGTTTTTTTTGTTCATTAAAAAGATACATACACATATTCACTTCCCCTTTTTTTTTTGAAGACAGAATTTTCACAATAATGTTGGTAGCGCCAAATCACTGTGGTCACCTGTTACTCAAGGTATTGGTGGCTCATATCCCTAAATATACAACCTGTACAAAACAGCCACACAACTGTCACACGGATAAGAAATAAAGTTTTAATTCACAAAACACTACAAATATTGGTCTTCAAATGTTTGTTGAGTAGAAGACCGGCCATAGAAAAAACAACATAAGCATCACCGCCGTTGTTTTCCCCAGGGAGTGTGGCCCCGCAGGTGGCAGATGAGCGAATGCCCAAAAGATTTGTTACTCTAACAAATGATTCGTACCGTCTTTTCGTACTTCACAGAGTGATGTTGAATATGTTTCCCAATACGTACACAGAGTTTTTGTGTGATTTTGGTGTTCTCTTTTTTTGTAATGATTTTGTTAGTCGGGCTGCCACATTCAGTGCATTTTGCCCATTTCCCATGAAAACACGGAAGTTATATTCATGATAACGTCCTCGGTGTTTGCCATTTGTAACAAGGAGGGTGAAGGGTTCATGAACAGTATGAATGCATTCCTTATCCAGGTATGGTCTTTAGATGAATGTGTTAAAAATTCATTGATCAAAACTTGACCACTCTTTGGCAACTAGCAATGGGGCGCCGTGAGTTCGAGCATGTAAAAAAGCGTAACATCTTAGGGTGGCCCCCATTAATTCTTTCTTAATAGGTATGATTTCATTCCAATTTCTGGATTATTATACTTAGCATTATACTTCAATATTGAATGAAGAATCAGTCATGCTAGTCAGGCAGAGTGTACAAAAAAAAACTATTAACTTTACTGCACTGCACATGTATGATATTAAGATCATGAGTATCAAGGCTGCAGAAGTATCAGTCATTGCGTTACCTTTTGTTTTTTGTTCTTGCTCAAATTGTTTAACATCATCTGCCAAAGTTCCTTGTCCCAATACTCTTAAAACTTGCTCAAGGAACCCCAGGTTTCCCTCAGAAATGGTCTTGTTATCTTCCAACATCTTGAACAGTTGTAGAACTGTTGCACCGTCAACCTGTGCTCTGCCGAGAATCCTATCATGAACAAGCAAGTCACGTAGGTCCTGCACCTCATCCCTTATCAGATTTTGGGAGATCTTGAGATACAGCTGGGCCTTTTTAGTAAGTTGAGCCATAGCTGATGTAGTCTACAGCAGTGTCAATCTTCCAGTTTATGCTCCAGACCTGAAGTGTAGAAGTGAGACTAACATTATAATTGTACTATCATGTACATTGGATTATTATAGACTAAGCATATTTTTATTTTATTTGATCCTTTATGGCAATTAGATTTATATATTTATAATAATTGTATTTTTGACATTATTTTTAATTATCTATATCTATTAATGTTCTTCATGAACCAAGGTACATATTGAGTATGAAGTTCCTGTCATTTAGCATAATTTAAGTATAAATTTCCCTCGTTAATTATGCAGATCAAGTCATAATTTGCATGATTAACACACCATTAAATTGCTCTTTATCAAAGTTACCTACAGGTCAAAAATCATTCCTGCAACTCATCCTGTTTCAAAGTCTACAATGGAAACACCCCCTGCAGTTCCAAGCTGCTACATGTAGAAGGCTTATTAGCTGTCACTTCCCAACCATAAGAGCTGTCTGCCACCTCAAAATTGCTTGCTTGGAACATGAGATGTCAAACTGGATGGAAGTTCTGCTGCAGTAGCATGGAAAGCCACCAGAGGGCCCAACATCTTTTTTTTTCTTTTACAGAATGTGACAAAACCACATACATGTAACGAGCTTCATGACAATCCATCGAAAGCTCCTTGAGTTATGCTATTCAACTACATACATACAAACATACAAATGTTACCAGAAACATAACCTTCTTGGCAAAGGAAATTAATTTGCTAAGGTTAATTCTATTGTTTAGAAATATAAGACACTAATGATCTGTTCACAGCATATATGAAGGGACTTTGAACCTGGCCCCACACTTTTACAGGTTTTACAAAAACATGTTTATCTTAGTCCACATGTTGCATTTTACAGAGACCAATTATGAAAATGTCTTACAGGTGGCATACATAGAACAATTAGTCACTTAGAGTGACTAAAATCACTACTTAAATGTACTATCTGCACAAACCTCTCTTGGGCCCCCTTAGTACCATATGGGGAACTTGGACTGAAAGCTATAGTTCATTGTGAGGAATGCTGGGAACTTGAGTTGATGGTCACATGTCTAGCAAACTGTTTATTCAGCATTGTTTAGCCCCTACAGTTTCTGTAATTTGTATTGTATTATACGATTGGCCCCTTTTCTGACTGTTGAATACGCATTCTGTACATGAGATACATGTATGCCACTGAAATGAACATAGATTTTATTGTCAGTAGTTTTCACCAATGAATTCTCCAATTAAAAAAGCTAGTTTTCAAGCTGTATTTATTTCGGCTACTTGTACATTTTTCTGTTAAAAGTATGTATTCTAAAATTATGACACCAAAACTGTAAATATTTTGAATTTTAAAATCTCCATTCGGATTGACATTTGCAGCTCATTTTTAACATATTCACATTATTTTGTCGCATTTCAAGCATTGATAAAGTGCCCTTACATTTGTAGTTCTGGCATCCCTCCAGGAATATGCCAGCTGCAGAATGTAAAAGACGACCAAATTGACCATTACTTTCGGAGATCTTCAAAGCTTCACAGGCCGGGATAAAAAAATGCCACAGCTGACTGTCAATGAACTTCAGTATCAATGCAGTTAACTAGCGTGTTCCTTTGGTTCGTCGGAAAGTTAGACAAAATGGCGAACAACTCAAGGGGCGGTGGAAAGTGCACATATTGAAAGACATTCTAAAGCCAAAACAAGGACGCAATTACACATTTTGAATATTGCTGTGCAGTGTTAAAAGGTAGATTCAACTTATGATGTGATGATTAATCAGATTAAAAATGGCCATAAGAGTTGATCAAAGTATGTTAAAAGACCCTTTCATTGTTTAATTTGTTCATAATTTTTCTTATCAACTTATGTGAAACATGTTGATCCAAAGATAGCAATTGGTTTATGATTGAATTCAAGTTATATTACACTGATAAGTGGACATCATGATGATTTAATGTTATATAAAATGTGAATTGTACCTACTTTTTGTAAGCAGATGTCTTGCTATTTGCCCACTTATCATGGATGATGGAACTTGGACTGGTTGACTTGCTGATTGTACATTTACCCTCTACCTCAAGGAATGCTTTTAAACACCAATCAATGATTAACTTGAAGTTGGTTAGGGTCACACGTACTGTTCAAAATCAATAACCATCATGATGGTGACCATGGTTTCCTATGGCTTAACTTGCCCCTGAATATGTTTAAGGTCTTGACGAATGGCATTTACAAGAAATGTACATGATTGTATGTCTATAATTTTATCAGACCATCCAACAGACTTTTTGTCTTGAGAATTATTGATTACATTAGATGCCAATTAATTGCACAATGGATAACTGCACACTTCTGATAATTGCACGGAATCCGCAAATCCGGTGGTGGTGTACGTGTGTTCGCTTTGTTAATAATTGCACAATATGCACTCGGGCAAATGGGGTTTTCAATTAAACATCTTCTATTGTACTTTGAAATTTTGTTTTTTATCTGTTCATTCCAGACATACACACTCCCCCTTGAAGGATTAAGTGTTCTATAGTACGTATCCTTTGAACCTTCTTTCTGTTGACTCTGTGTAGGCACTGCCAATATAATTTGTGTACAATGTAAATAGAAACTCAACGACATCTGTTGGGGGAGTACTAAATGTATCTTGAAAACATACCCTCAGACTAGTTTTGTTGCAGTTTGTATGTTATAAAATGATAGGACAATCACACTACAGTAGATCAGGAACTTGAGTCAAGGAGAGAAATAAGGGCTGCATGAGAAAAGGAAATATATACCATAACATACATACCAGGGTAGTCGATTTTTACATGGCTTGGTATAAGAAAACTGCCCCATTTTTTTAAGCCAGTATGCACACCCACTTAATCCTTTGCGTGCAGATGTAGCTGAAATTATAAATCCTTTTTAAGAAAAAAGGCCAAAATGTAACAGTTACTGTTGCAACGTTAACATCTCTTACCAGTTACAGATGACAAATCAGCTGAAGTGAATAATTTTTTTACCCAAAATTTCTGTTTTGAACGAGCCGTAAAAGTAACATCTGCATAGAAAGGATGCCATCACCTCAAGATAAATTTGCACTAGAAGTTGAAACATAAAAGCTGGGGGCAGAAATAACTGAAGTACTTGTAACTGAAGATTAAGTACAAACATGAGTGATTGTTGTGTTTGCAGTCATATGACTCTCCTTAGTGCTGAAATGCCATCAAGCTTTGGAACCATTCCAGTATGGGCAAAGATTTTTACTTTCTGGTGATGTAAAACAGAAGGCTAATCATAACACTATTGAAAAGACAATGGAGAAATATGTCATCGACCCAATTTTTTTGTGCAGAGTTTAGTCTGTATGTATGGCCTCTGTATTGACGTTAGATAAAGAGCTATATATCATACCAATATACTGTAGCTGATATCGTTAGATACCATTAAGTCGTGATCATTTTTGCATGGTAAATGCAGGTCTCCGTATAGGATCGTTGGTGCTGGCTTTAAGAAATATCAATACAGTTGAAGAAATGAAAACGATAACAGTCAAATTGTAACAACGTATTCTTTAATAACTGTTCAATAGAGTCCATTCCAAGACACCATGAGGGTTTTTAGGCGATATTTATAATTAGTCTGAATTATTTTGAATAAAAGAATATCCGAGCCACAATAGTTAAATTATTTTCAAAAAATTGACTAAGAAAATACTAATTTATTTGAATTTCTTTGAATATTTTAGAAACATTTTGAAAGTAACTGTACAAAAATATCTTTATTTAGAATAATTGTGAAACCTCTCTGTGATTATTTCACATTTACAAATATTTACAAAAAATGGTAAACCTGGCCAAATGGTAAAATTAGTTTATTGCCCCCATAAAAGTAAGCCCTATTGTTGCATCTGTATATTTTTAGATTTTACTGCTGGGCACTGGTGAATCCTTTGTGGTGGGCCATTGTTGCATGGCACCCAACCATACTTTGCAAGGATGTGTGAATTGCTATCTTCCCAGCCCACCGAACCATTTACAAAAAATGGTAGAAAATGGTAAATAATGGTAGAATGCTGTTATCATTATTTAGAAACCATTAGAAGTATCCAATTCCACACCATGAATATTTCCAAAGTTTTACAGGACCAGGGAAATATTTATAAAGTTGAAACAGTGTTAAAAATATTTCTGAAGTATCAAATGTCCTAGACATATAATTACAAAACTTTAAAATCAATTCTAAACAATGGCAACAAACATCCGCATGGTGTCTTGGAATGGACTCTATGCATTAAATCTGCATTTCGCATGACTTTAGTAAGTGCATCATCAAACCGCACGTTGTGTTATATACAATGCGGTTCACGTATTTTACGTCCGGTCAAAAGCTTTGGACGCTCGTGTATGCAAGGTACTTATTCATACGTATACTCTTCCAGGACCTTAGTATAATGTATATTTCATACAACAAGTTCTGAATCATTTTTTTTTCTATCTCTCTGTCTATATATACACTGTATATTCATATCTCCATACTGTCCGTTGCGAAGCTCGGCAGTCTGTTTAGCGGGCGGCTGTGGTTCCCCAGTCCGGAGGAAAACATGCTGACTTTGTCCATCACCTTCCGAATCGCAGTGGGCGACAGTTTCAACGCCGTGCAAGCCTTACACCTCTTGTACAGCTTCTCAAACATAGTTCTGACTTCCTCGTGAGACTCCTTCGCGGAGACTTCAAGAAACATGCAGCCGAGCGCGGTGGCGATCTTCTCTCCCTCGGACGTCTTGACCATTCTGTCCAGTTCGAGGTCCCGTTTGTTTCCCACCACCATGACGGGCACCTCCGGCGCGTGCGCGGACGAGCCCTTGGTGTGGTTGATGAGGAACTTGAAGCGCATGATCTCGTCGAAGCTGCACTGGTCGTTGATGCAGTACGCGATGATGAAGGCGTCCCCCCATCGGATCTTCTCCTCAAGATTCGGCGACTTGAGATCCTCCTTAACATCAAGAAAGAAAGTCAAATATCCATCTTAGATTCTGTGGAAGCTAGCGATAATCTATGCAAATTTATATCCAAAATGCTAATGATCATAAGAAAAATGCAAGCAATATGGAAGCGTTAACAAATTAGCGCGCGGTCACATAGGGTCGTCGTACGATTTTAATGCCATTGGATTTTCAAGAAGGCCGTGATACCCCTGTCACATTATCCACAATCTTCGGGCGTATCGATGGAAGATGGGACATATTTAAGATCGACAGAGGTTTGCGCCATTTTTTCAACTAAAAACCGTCCCTGTCACATATAAGCCATACTTAATGTCTTGTACAATTGTTGTGCAACAAAGTTATTAGTATAAGTGAGGCTCGGGCGATTGCCGCCGAATCGCCGTCCGATCGATTTTCGAAATTTCGCCAAATATGACAGCGGTATCATACCGCTGTCGGCGGTTGGATCTGTCATACCGCCGGTCTGACAGAACCAACCGCCGACATGGATCAAAAACAGCATTTTGTGTACCAAGACAGTTGAACTTTGGAGGGGACGTACATTTTTGTTCTCTAAAATGCCAAAAAGTTAGCAATCGTACGACGATTGCACGACCTATGTGACCACGCCCTTATAGGCAATTGAAATAAATGAATTTGTACAGAAATAGAAAAAGAAAACTATCGGTAAAAAAAAAACGTACCTGTCCGGCTGTGTCCAGGATCTCAAAGTGTACCTGCTCACCGTCTATGTACGTGTTGTGTTTATAAATGGCCTCTGGTGTGGACAAAAAAGAAATTAACATTTTTAGAAAAATTGTATTGATTATCATACTACATGTGCAGTAACTTTTAAAAAGCTTTGCTTACGACTTGTGTTGTATAGATTGTACTGATTGTTGTATACATTTACATAGTCGAAAAAGAGTTTTGAAATTGCGACAGGTGTCGTTTGTACTATGCACTGCGATTCGAAATAGACCTGATAGAGGGAGCAGCTGAGTTGTGCTTACCCAAAGTTGGATCGTAATCACAGATGAAGCGCCTCGTCACGAATCTTACAGTCATAGCTGAAACAACAAACAAAGTATATTGTTTGTTAAACGAGTTATGCATTCAATTTGATAGATGTCTGTATAGTTTTCTTCTTGCTATTGTGGTATCTTTGATAAATACAAATCTACCGATCTCATCATTTTGTTTCCGTAAATATTGTCGCTGCCTTTAATTTCTATTGAATTTTGGATATTGTTTTCCCAAACTTTTTGAAAAAGCAAAAGGTGTACAAATTAATGGACCAAGAGGAATTATGAGTTGTATGTGAAACATCAGCTTGACGACTCCCACTTTTGAAAAATCCACGCATTTCTTGTCGTTTCCGTTACTATTTTGAGTCGTGACTGAAGGACAGTCCTTTATTTCAACTTCCTATCTGTCATACGATAAGTTCTGGCACGTTCCTTCCTTAACAAGAACTAGCCAACAAGAACGCGACTTATCCGTATCCTTTGAAATACTAGTACTAGTAGATCTACGGTTTGGGCTAATGTTTTGAGTCTCTGGCCTCTACCTGTCAACGCAACGTTCACTCCACAGACCTTATCTTGTGTTATCTCGTGTTATCTCGCGTTGAATGACGAGAGATCGGCAGGTTGTAATGTGAGGTGAAATACGATCACACGTGGCAACAGCTACTGTTTTTCTGCCGTCCACACGGACCGAGTAGAGTCATGCTGGGAATGTAGAGCTCCGGTGAACAAGGTTGCCTTTGAGCGAGACCTTCTGACCAGGGAAACTATTTCTGGATAGTACATGGTGTAATGGCCTACGGGATGGAGTGTTCGCCTTGTATTCGGAAGGTCAGGTGTTCAAAGCCCGGCCAGGTAATGCCGAAGACTTGAAAAATTGCCAAAACTACTTTTTCCACTTAACAATCAACACTTATGACAAAGAGTATGGTAGTTGAACACGTTTCACTACCATTGCACTAGCACCACATGCATGCTGTTGTTGCCTGTGTACCCCAAGGGCTATAGAAACGGTAATGGACACCAACCCTATAAACCGAAAATTTTGATTAACGCTAGTTCACCTTTGTCCGTGAGGTGACCTTTATCCGTCGTCTTTGAAATCAGCACATTTAGGAGTATTAAATCTGTGGACTGTGGTTTCAAATTTGCAATATTTTCAAAATGTTCCGATTTGAAACCACCGTCCGTCTACTTCATATCACTGAATACGTTTTTTCTTACAAACAACGAATATAGGTTACCCTTGGATAAAGGTGAACCAGCGTTATATGTTCATAGGTTATGACTTGTGTATCTAGAGGGGACAAGAAGTCTTTGCAAAATAGAGTTTTAGAATTTTATCACGTGGCAGTGAAACAAATGTTTTCACTATAAACTGGCTATTAAAACCAATGGTACTTTCGTACACACATGCATTGTAAACCATTTTGAAAGGTTCTAATATTCTTAGTGTATATCAGACACTAATTAAAGTGATCACACCTCCATTTAGTTTCAGTATTTTACAAGAGATTCAAGCTGAAATAGAATTAATTTCATCATTGCTCAGCAGTTGACACAATCTTATCGAAAAAAAATTAGTAGAATTCTTTGAAATAGTAGAACCGGTGCACCGGAAGATACTAATCTAAAACCCCCTATCAAACTGGAGCTCTAACCTGAGATGACCCCGTGAACAAGGTCAGCAGACATCAGCTGCCCATGGAGAGCGGTTGTTGCTTGTGTGCGGAGATCGTGACAGATAAACTACTTACACGTCATGGCAATCAGAGAACAGTGTGTGTGTGGGGGTGACAAAAACACACACACACACGTGGTTGATGTGCGCGCGCTGTTACATACACTTTTATATCACATGTTAAAGACACCAATTTTTTTTTTTTATATGTGTGAGTATTTTTTCTTAATAGAGATATATATATATATATTTATATGTACACACACATATATATTTTTATATATATATATATATATATATATATATATATATATATATATATATATATATATATATATATATATATATATATATATATATATATATATATATATATATATATATATATATATATATATATATATATATATATATATATATATATATATATATATATATATATATATATATAGGAGAATACAAAAAAAATAGTGCCTAAACGTTAGCAATTCTACCAAAAATCGACATTGACCATTGTCCTCCCAAGACATACACACATGCAAAATATCATCACAGTCCTATCAGTTGTTCTTAGGTTATGCTAACCACCAATATACTGAAGGATAGAGTTGATAAACGCGTTCACAAAACACACACAGAACAAGGCCCCAACTTTTCACGGAGGTAACAGTCTATCGAAATCGCGACTAGAGGTAAACAACATTTTGGGGAGGTCAAACAACCTGATATGAGAGCCATATTCATATGGAATTTGAAATCGGTTTGGAATCTCGTTATTATAAGTTGTTGAAAGAACTCCCTCCCCTTGAGGAAGATAGACAGGCTGTCGTTCCTTATCTATTGACCAAGGAGACTTGGCACGACTGTCGACATGTGGACGCTGCGTGAGACATTCTTGATGGTGAAATGGTCTGTCATCTCAGTGGTAACAAGGTAAACGTAGGGTGTGTTTTTTTTTTTGCTTCAAGAAAGCTATCGGCAAAGTACAAGGTGAAATATGTCTTTTCCGTTGATTATTTGACCAGACCCAGAAAAAGATCCTTAGCTGTAGTCATTTGGTGTATTTGTTTACATCGAAGTCTGTGTTTCTTTTCTCTGTTTATCTATATGCAGGTCGTCATAATATTTATAGAAACCCACGTGTTGTTTGAAAATAAAGAGAGTTAACGTCATTACATCGTTGTTATAAGAAAACAATTGGTTTTTATTTTATAAAGACAAATCAATGTACAGAGGTACGTTTGTGCAGATTAGTCATCCAGGATGTAGTTAAAACATGTAGTTAAATAAATCCTTACTCCTTTATTCAAATGTGTCAGACATCACCCACTGTTTTTCTTCAGTGATTGAAAATGTACAGACGTATTTATGCCTTTACTCTCTAAGCATAATTTTCATCCAAACACATACTGCAACGTACTGCATTATCATATTAAAGTAGTGTGATTTTATTCATCTCATTTCAAATAGATGTCGAACAGAAATTTAAATAGTTTTAATTTACTATTTGGCTCTACCGTGTAGTTATTAGTAGTTAAAGGAGGATGGGTTTGGACATTCTTGGGCGTGTCATTGACCCTTAAAAACGCACACCACGCCGAGTTATTTCACGACCAGACGTCGGTACCTCCTCCCGACACCGCCTAACCTCACACGTATAGGGTACAAGCGTTAGGGGCAGAGAGTGCACACTCGTGCTTTCCAACACAGTGAAGACGCATGAGCGAAAATTAGTTAGCTTCCATTAGCTACTAAACGTTTACTGAATATAATACTCACTGGGTAAAACGGTAACAACAATTTTACGTATCTCACATTTCAATTTGTGCTCTTAATTCAGGACCTGAAAGGGTAAATTGTGTACCAGTCCTATTACGAACCTTATGGACAGAAATTGTTAAGAAACTTAAAGTTTATCTTAGTAGTAAAGCTTTCCGGATGACATCCAACGCACACTTGTGACCATGAGAAGTTAATTTATTTCTTTAAACCAATAATTTTCCACTTTATGTTGAACTGAACTTAAAAAAACATAAACTTTGTGATGATAAACAATCATTTGATTTCTTTGCAGCCAAAACCGAATTCTTCCCGAGACTTGTTTCCAGAAGGGGTTCTTCAGACGTTTACCGGGTAAGTGCATATTTTGGTGAAGGTCTGCTGGGCCACGAGGAGAAATTCCAAAGCTTACTGCTTGTGTGGTACACGGTAGACCTACCACATTATGCTGTCTACATGTGTGGTGAGGTAAGATATAGTTTGAGTTCGTGCTATTTAGAACGGCAGGAAAAATGAAAATACATTATGACGACGAATCGCTTAATATTGTAATGAAGATATTTGTCAGTTTTGTTTTGCTGTCACTGATGTGTTATAGAAAACAATAATCTACGTTTCATGCCTGCATTGAACTTAACAATATACTGTACGTGTGTCATTTAGAGGGAATTGCTCGGTAGGACTTTGGTTTTCCGACTTAAACTTGCTAAGAATAAGGTTAGACAACTTGTGATAAAGCCGGCCACTCTCGTATCTTTATGATGTGTACAGTATATGATAACATTATGCCCCATATTATTCAATAAAAATATGTTTGTCCGTATACCAACCTGTTACCACCCTACACTTATAATTTTAATAATGCACCTGTTTACTTGACAGAATGAAATATGCAAGAATTTTATGTTATTCTATGTCGAGGTTCTCTCCCTAGTCATCACTGAAAATGGCCATTATAATGAAAGCGACATGCATATCGTTTTGAAATAAATGACTAAACGCTAAAAAAAAACTAAACTAGTGTGTGAAAATGACGCCATGACTCACCGGTTTTGCCGACCCCTCCCTGCCCCAGCACCACCACCCTGATGTGGGTTCCCGACCCGCCATACCGGGCCTGCCCTCCGTACCGGCTCGACCCGCCGCTCTTCTTCAGCGACTTGTGCCGCACAAGGGATGTCATGGTCCCCCCTTTGCCACACCTCTAAATCCAAAGACTTCTTTTCTGTTTTTCGTAATCGCGAAGCTACTCTTCTATTCTCCGTATAGACAAACCCTTCTTTTCTTCGAGGTTGTGAAGGCTGTACAGAAGGAACGTTTGTCCGAGCAATGTTGATGTCTCTTAAGCTTGTACCGTACCTTACTGTACACACGCTGTATTTAGTCCTATGCCAACAATTTGGGACAAGGCTGGCCTTATATCCAGCGCCCAAAGAAGTCCTCCTGTTCCACAAAGATGGACGGTTGTGAAAGAATCCTTATCTCATAGATAGCGCCGCTCCACTGGGTAGTAGCTCCGAGATTGTTTTACCTTGAGACCCGGGACACAGTCCTGGGGTTGGTACGTCAGATGTATTGCGAGTCCTACAAGCTGGGGTTCGTTACGTGTTCCACGTGCCCAATTGTTTACGGTACTTACTGTGGGCACAACAGATCCCGGTTAGGATAAAATTGTTTGCGGACCTCCTACAACAATCAGTAGACAAAACTGTCCACGGCAGACGTTGTTTACATCATAGGCGACTCGATAGATAAATCACTTCTGAAGATGGCACTACTGTTGCTATGCTCCCAAGTCCCAAGGCGCGATTCTTTGATTACCAATAATATGGCGTTTTAAATCCTAACTCCAACGCGAAAATCCCCAACAAGAAGAAGTATCCAAGGCCTCGCTGGTTCTGCTTTATTTGAAGAGTCCGTTATACAATGGTGTCTGGGCATGTGACGCCTGTCTTTACATGGTAGTGTTGTGCATCTTCTTACATGCCGGGTGTATTGTGGATTGGCAGTGTAGGGTAGCCACGCCCCGGGCTTGTAGAAACAGTGGTCGCCGTCCGTAACACAGGGATTCACAGGGCACACTGTGACATAGTCATTAGGATGCTTGTCGTGTGGCTCCGACTTATCCCGTTTCTCCGTATGTACAAAGAGATTTCGGCTGTCAGCGATGACAGAAGGATGTGTCCTGTAGTTTCAGCACCTGTAGTAGGAAGAGAGGGACAATGAAAAAAACTGGGCATGAAGGACAAGTGTTGGGTGGTGGTTAGAGCTATGTATCAGTTTCAAGAGATCATAGCTTTGCGGGAGAGCTGGAATTTCATGGAGATTTCCTTCGACACCTGCTACTGTCCAAAACTGGTCGTACACTGTGCGGTCGCGTAGACGCCCATTATGTGAGCGTATGCTATGAAATAAAGGAAAAGTTTCGCACAGAGAATTTGAATAACGATCCACCCCTATACCTGAATCCCGTATTATGAGGTAGTTCTGGAGGTCTTATAACTCTGAAACAACTAATACAATCGCGCTCTGTTATTGTATCGTGCTCGAAGCCCTCTACTGCCAACTCACAATACCACCGGCATGTACATATACGCTATATTTGCTACCGTTTGAGTAACGCTACTGTGCCTTCGCTCACTCAAACCCGCAGAAATCACGTATGAGCAGACTAGAACATTGTAAGACCGCATTGTCGTCTACCTAGACTGTACAGTCGGTGTCAGGCTGTAGCTATGACTATCGGATACTCTACCTGACTGCCGCTGTACGTTCAGGGAAGGAGAACCGGGATCACTCGCACCATGGCTGCGGTACACTGTACCCTGCCGACTACTAACGGCTTTAGCCGGGCTTAACATGTCGGCCTTCGTTACCATGGGCCGGGGGAAGTCAGACTCAATGATCTCGTCAATGTGAAGTTAGACGGAAGTGAAATCGTCTTTTCGGTAATTTGCTATGAGCGTTGTTTATGTGCCCAAGACTATTGACTCTGATATATGGAAACTAAAAAAAACAGCCTTAAAACAAAGCCGCAGTATATACAGAATAAAAGATACAAAAACCGAAAGTTCGGCTGTAGTACCGATGCCATACACCACGTGGCCTAAGATAAGCAGTGACCTTCGTTTTTCCAACACCTACCAACATACTTAATTTTACCACAATCTATTCAGAGGTTCTTGAGTTATGATGACCACAAGTATGCGACAACGCAGACACGCACATGGACGCACCCAAAATAGTACTTCCATTTTTGATGGAGGCAATACGATACGGAGAGAATCATCCCAGTAGAAGACATTCATTATACAGTTTGCCCAACTTCGCTATGTACGGTCACAAAAATATATGTTAACTGATATACATACATATATATATATATATATATATATGTATATTTGTACATCATACAAGTAGTATATAGGTTCGGCCTCTTCTCGCCTCTTGGTAGTGGTGAGAATTTTTGGGTTTAGCCATAGCTGATTTATCAAAACGTATAAGGAAATGTAAACGTATACACACTACCTATAGAGCAAAAATTAAGTACAGTTTCAATTAAGTAACTGTCCCAGTTATGCCGTCCATGAACGAAAATAATCATAAATCCCCCAAACTATCACTGTTTGAGTTTGAGTGCGACGACACATGTCCGTGATTGCTAGCGTTTAACTGCTACGATGTTATTGTGTCTCATGTTTCATGTATTCCCACGTTTTATCAACAATGTGGGAACGCAGCCACAATCTATTCTCTGTTTTGTTTCACTGCTTGGTGTTACGTTACTCCTGCCATTCTGGGTTTACCGCCAGGGGGCGCGGCAGGTGACGACACCTGTTCCTGACAAACCACGGCTATTAGTACTATAAATAAACATTCTTTGTTTACTAAGATAAGACGATGTATTTTGTAAATCAGCCAGACGTTTGTGTAACGACCCAGTAAATATTTCTTCTACCTCGTATGTCTTGTTTTATTGTAGCTGATTGATTGTGCAAAGGCAGTTTTGATCAATATTTTGGCGTGTTCATTGATTACTTCCTGTCACTCAAATGTGAAGAAAACACTGATAAACGGACATACCAAAAACAATACCCCCTCCTGAATTAGTGGCCTCTTCCATTGACCCAAGGACCTGGACTGTCATGACATGTCTGATTATCGACTAGTTCTACCAGCTCTGAACTGTACTTCCTTCCATTAGTCTCACCGTTACGGTCATCATCCTGCTCTACTTCCTGCCACTCTTCATGACTGTACTTAGTCGGCTGTACTCAAGTAACTCCGAACACGCACCAAACCAAACAAACAAACAAACACGCAGACCGAAAGCAAAGATTCTGAATCTGTACTACTACTACTACGACTACTGTCAGTCAGTTTATGCAGACTATGACACTACGCAAGTACAATGATAACGTTGACTATAATACAAAAGGTGTGCAAATTGAATCTGTACACGGACTCAAAAAGGAGCCACAAATTATGTGATGATCGCCCATCGCGAATCACATGAGGCTACTTGGCTACTCACACTTGTTTGCAAATGAGACCTCACTGTTGCATTTCCGAGGCAGTTCGACGAAATTTTCTTTCTTCGCGACTAATTTATTGCTCCATGAATGCATGATTTTAGTCATTTGCTGGGCAGAATGAAGACATGCCTTGTAATTACAGACGTCTTTTCTTGTTTTGTCTCAGAGTCAGCTCCTATTTCAGGGGAAACACTGCGTGAGTCGTGAACATTTGTGTATACAACACAATTTTCATTCTTCGCGACTTATCATTGCTCCGTGAATGCATGATTTTAGTCATTTGCTGGACAGAATAAAGACATGATTTGGAATTACAGAAGTCTTTTCTTGTTTTGTCTCAGAGTCAGCTCCTATTTCAGGGGAAACACTGCGTGAGTCGTGAACATTTGTGTATACAACACAATTTTCATTCTTCGCGACTTATCATTGCTCCGTGAATGCATGATTTTAGTCATTTGCTGGACAGAATAAAGACATGATTTGGAATTACAGAAGTCTTTTCTTGTTTTGTCTCAGAGTCAGCTCCTATTTCAGGGGAAACACTGCGTGAGTCGTGAACATTTGTGTATACAACACAATTTTCTCCGCGACTTATTATTGCTCTCTGAATGCATGATTATAGTCATTCGCTGCACAGAATGAAGACATGCCTTGTAATTACAGACGTCTTTTCTTGTTTTGTCTCAGAGTCAGCTCCTATTTCAGGAGAAACACTGCGTGTGTCGTGACCATTTGTATAACAAGGCGACAACATGTATTAAATATCTGACCCCGTCTGTCATACCAGCTGAGAGCCGGTCACCACAGTTTAAACATAGATCATCCCGAGGTAAATCCAATTATGGTTCCCCCTTTTTAGTCGTTGATTATTTTTGTAACGTTGCACAAGTAGGTCAGTCCTGCATGTACATGTGTCCCACAAAGGGCATTTGATGTCACAGGAGAAAGAAAGGGCTTAGATTGAACCCAGCAGATCAAAGACAGAATCGGTATCTAAAGAGATGGAATTTGTTTGGCACATGTTTTGGTCAACGCTCAAATTGGATTTTTCATAAATCACCAGATTATGAATTGTTTTTCTTACTGTTACGAACACGACAGAAAAAGAGCGTTGTTTGGTAACTGACGGATCTGATAATGCACTTTTCATTTTTACCTGTATGACAATTAGAGGTATTGTGTTGTGTTTGTATGTGTTTCCACATGCGTGATTAGCAAAAATAATCAAGAACTTCGGGATGGATTGTGATGATATTTTCAATTTTGGCAAGACAAGGGTCAATGTCGATTTGCTGCCCCTGGTAGATTTCCTTGATACTCCATCAGAAGCGGTTTAGAGACTGCATCTTTTGTCCTGGGCGTGCTAGGGTTTTGTTTAGCCTTTTGGAAGGAAGTGGATTTGGTCATCGCTAATGCTTAGGTCACATTTTCAAGCCGGGGCCCGACTGGACAGCTTTCGGGAAATCCGAAAGATATGACATAAAAGACACCAAAATACACAAAACATGAAAAGGAGAGTCGTGGGCATGATTTGTGTTTATTTCTAGGTATAAATTTTTATTTTTTTTCGTTTCCTAAAATGGCCCAACTTGGGCCCCGATTTGGAAATGTGACCTTAGAAGGGGATCAACCGTTAAAACCGGTAAGAACGTGTTTGTAGGGTATCGTGATCATGAGCAGAGTTCTGTCGGCCAATGACCTGGCATTAAGAAAACAGAGCAGTTATGTGGAAACTTGTTTGGAGTGCTTCTTTTGAATAAGGCGCGGCGGAAGGTTTGTAATGACGAAGCGGCTTAGCAACCAGTACCCTGGAAAATCCGCCAAAAATAGAGCTTCTACTCAAGCCGGCATTATGGAATTGTGTTCAAACTGGTGCACTCTTAAAACACTTTTTAAGACGCCGTCTGGTACTAGCTTACCAATAACTAGTGATACCAATTCAACTCTGTTCAATAAGGACTATTTTCTCTTAAACTTTTAAACAACCCACACAGGCTTAAGATTACTTGGAGATAGATGTTCAAGTTGTGATATGTCATTCAGAGTAATAGAACCAGCTGCTGCCGCGCCGCTTGCGTGCGAAGCTGCTGTGTTATGCCTAAGTAAGGGCGGTTTTACCGGCTATATAGGTACAGATACAGAAAAGATAATTTTCAGTTATTGACGAATTTGTATTCGAGTAAAACTGAGCTATTAACCGACTTCTAAATACTTACATGAACATTCAAGAATACCCCGTTCATGCTTCTTTACTCCTATTTTTGGAGATAAACCAGTATACCCATTCTGTTTTCATCCAAATTAGACAATCATTGAAACGTCCCTCCCCCTGAATCCATACACTACAAATTATGTCACTTTCTCTGCCCCGCCTCGGGCCGACCTCGTTCCCAGGGCTGCCACCTGTCTTACGTCTGTCGTGCCCAGCGGTTTGATGAGTTGACCTCTGACCCTGCCACCAACACTTTAGCGTGTCAGCAAACAGTTGGCGGCGGGACTATCCCTGCTTTCAGGGCAGGGGGATAGAACTGGCCTCAAACCACAGGAAATGTATTACTGAGGCAAACAATGTAGTTAATGCTATCAAACCCGATTAGCTGTGAAATAAGAGGCGGGAATTGTTTGGGGGGGGGGGGGGGGGTGCAGTGCCATTGCTGCATCACTGTTATTTGCAAGTGCTCCTTTAAAGGATAGAGATATTGCACAAGTTATAATTACCAACCCTTGAAGCATTTGAAATGCAACTTCTACAAAAACGCCACTGCAGTTCCAGAGCAACCTGCTAGGGTACCCAAACATACACCACGTACTCCGTACGTTACAAGTTATCTGCCACCAAAAATCAAGACCGTAGCACATCCAGGTCAAAAGATAAAACAACAACAACAAAGAATTTCTGCTGAAGTACCAAGGTCATTTACCAGGAGGCCCAAAATTGATCTTGACCTTCGTCTTCCTAACGCCTACACACATACCAAATATCATCGTAATCCATCCAGAGGTTCTTACGTTAGGCTGACTTGCGTTAATACAAACTTCCCGAAACACAAACAGACAGAGAGACAGACAGGCAGACAGACACACCCAAAACTATATCTTCATTTCTCATGGAGGCTTCCACATCGTACTTGTGGTCCTGATATGCAGTTATTAGCCTTTAGAAATCGAGACAGATGCAGACTTTTTCCATGCGGTCCATAAGGCGACATCACTGTAGATGACCGTATAGACCTACATATGTCCAGTAGTAAATACTTCAACAGGCTATGCTCTAATTGTGACGATTTGCACCATTACATCAATCTAACGTTTCCTTTTGACAAGTTTTGGACACAAATATATTCTGGGCCACGTTCTCAATCCTTCCTCCAGACCTCACAGAGACTTAGCCTTGAACGAAGTATCAACGCTTCGTCCTTCAAGTTTCTTCCAGACATTTCCTTTTAAGGAAATTGGTATACTTTTCTTGGGCTAAATCTGTAAAAGCCACCCTCTCCACCAGACGATGATCACTGAGCTACTGTAAAGTGACACAAACTTGACGTGTGTGAGCCTTGATTTTATTATTGAAATACGATGCAAGATTTAAAAGTATGATTCAAATACAAAAGCACACAAAGTGTTTAATTTTTTTTTTTTAAATAAATCTATGAAATTATTTTAGTCATCAATCTAATCTTTGGTCCCTCAGCGGTCCCTCTTGTGGAAAGGGTGTGTAACATCTATTAGTAACGCCAAAAAGCAGTTGAGTAACTGATTTGTGGCATATCTTGTTACCTGGATTTCTAACCTTCATCGACGTACTGTTATACCATCGAACCGTTTTACGAGTACTGCGTGTACGTTTCGTTACGAAGCATTCCATTGGCACATAATGGCCTAATGTTAGTGTTAACTGCAGATAGAGTGAACATAAGGTAACAAGCAAAAGTCCGTAAATAGGTTAAAAGCGAGAAAGGAGTAGTAAGACCTTTACAACTGGATACGGTACAAAAACTCGCGAGAAAATGTTTACACACACCAGAAACTCGTGCAGTTACAAACGTTCGAAAAGGTTAGAGTCGCTTACTACTTAAGCAATGCGTCCTTTACTACTGGAGCATTCTATCCAGTCATGCAGCTAGTGTTAGCATGGACTTAAACGTTTATCTCCAGGTCAGGGGTTACCTAAACATTCGGTCACCTAGCGGTGTACCTTGCCTCTGAACCGTTTAACGGCTTCAGCTTTCAAATTTTGAATTACTGTATAGACCAATGAACAATGAGTATCTAATGATTAATGTACATGCTATTATATCTTTACTGTACTTAAAGTCATCGAAATCCGTGAATGCATCTTAGATACTTAGTAATGATCTCTCTAATGGTAGCATAGTTGACTTGAAGAAAGGTAGCATGGTTGACGAAACACGCATAGGAAAGTAGTTGTCTTAGTGAGTAATGGGGGATATATTTACCTATTTAGAGCTTTAGAGCCTAGATTCCTTACAAATACCTTCTTCAATATAGTTTAAGTCGCAAACAATCGGGATAAGCTTGTAGACGTATCTGATTCAGAATTCTCTCAACCTTAATGTTTGATCTTTTAGTCCATTAGATGCTGCAATCTTATCCATATCTTTATCATCAGAATAACATCAGAATGACCACATGGGAAGTCCCAGTTGAAGAGGAAATCAGGAAACGAAGCATGCTTAAAGTCAAGCTACCAAGTACCGAAAACAGCTTCCGTCTCTGATTTGGAATGTCCAGATAAACGGAATGACCACATGGGAAGTCGCAGTTGAAGGGGAAATCAGGAAACGAAGCATGCTTAAAGTCAAGCTGCCAACTACCGAAATCAGCTTCCGTCTCTGGTTAGGAATGTCCAGATAAACGGAAGCCGAGAAAAAGTAGAAAGCTCTGTTTTACTTCCCCAGGCAATACTTCAGATGGCGTCTAGGTCTGTCGTTAGCTGTCCACTTCACTACTGGGGCCCTTCTGGTCGTGACAGGTACAAGCCAGAGACACTGTGCGTGGTGCCTTTCTCATGACTATCAGGTGGTGGTGGCAGTAAACCTTGTTAGAAAAATGGTAAATCTAATGTTGTTCCATTTAGAGGTAAAATGTGGTGTATGGGTTGCTATCTACAATGTCTAGGGCAGGGTATTGGAAGGCAGCACCCATTTCTGTCCTTCCACGACCTTTTACTTCCCCAACCGAAGTCAGGTACCTATTTAGTAACCTGAGTGAAGTGAGGGATCCGTGTAATTGTGCCTTCCCAAAGACAAGGCTTATACTTAGCTGGCTTGGAATGCCAGGCCTAAACCGGTGACCTCTAGCTCTGACCAGTGTCCGCTGTCTGTATACACGTAGAATAGTCACTCGGCCATTCCACTGTGGAAACTTCATGTTTTCCGTTTGGACAATGCACGTCTTGTATCTCTCACCCTCTGCATCTTCACGTGTCTTACGTTGTTCGCTGTAACTAATCCATTGCCCTTACTATTTGCCAATAAGCATTGTGCAGTATTTAGCAAGTGAACACTGAGATGGAATAAGCCGTCATCAGTTTTTGCTAGACATAGCAAATCAACTGCTTGTATTGGTCATGCGACTTGCGATATTATGCGATTGATTGACAATTAGATTGAGTACTGCAAAATAGGACATTGCAAACCGAGCGTAACAGTGACAAGTCGAGAATGAATTCGTTTCTGACATAACAAGCTACCCAAATTCCGAAACTGTCAAGCTACATTCGGACCTATGTGAACAGGCTGGCCATGGTGCAATAACATAACGCATAGACCGGACTGCGACTATTCCCCACTCCACGAAGGCGGCGAATCCACTGTAACCTCAAAAATGCCAGAGAGCAGAACGAACAACATGGTTTAAGAATTAATATTTTTTTTTTACTTTTTGTGTGTTGCATGCATTGTTACTTTAACATGCTGCATGGTATTCCAGATTTAAACAGAAAGGTTATACAAATCCAGTCGTAGTGGCACCGAGTCATACTTGTACCTCCTATCAAGTACCTTATTATCGATTTTTCCAGTAGAGTAAACCTATGAATGTTTTCGATAAGCTACCGTACTTACACACCGGGCTTTCAAGATGAAAGATATGGAGAGTTGTTTACACAGGCAGTGATCGACGTACTTAAGTCTTAAGACAAACAGTCCACCCTGGATTTGTTTCGAAGAAACCCAAGAAACCGCGTCAAAGTGGTAGAAACGAAAAGATAAGATCACATGAATCTTAGACGAAAAGTCACGAAGTTTTCTAGCTCAAATATCAGAAAACAGTCTTTCAAACAAGCATTGAAAGGCAACGCTTACCAATAAACCAAAACGAATTGTTGAAGAATATATAGTCTGAGTGGGAGGATTTCTGCCCTAATACTTTCATATTCGATGACTAGAAAAAAAAACGGCAGAATTTTGCAAACTTAAGTACCATTTCTAATAAAACAACGGTATACCTAACGAAGAAACCAATCACCAGATCCGTTTTTACAGAAATGTGGACTTTCAAATAGAAAATACACTTTGATAATGATAAACTATACCTGATCACGATAATGTCACCAGCACGTATTCTTGGATCTCTCTTGTCCAGCTCCTACAATGCTAACACACCGAGTGCCCAGACTTGCACTGGCTGTCGTGACACCGACCGCAAGATTTTCGTGGCTAAGCTCTTCAAATCTGCATACATCCCCTCAAGTGTTTACCTACGTAAAGAGATACTTTAGGACAAACAGCCAGAGGCTTTTACCATTTGCAAACCGAAATCTGTGCAGCGTCAGAGGCATGGCGATGTGCGTAATGGCAAACCATCCGGGGCGTCTCTGTTTCACACACTTCTGTAGGAAGAGAGTGGAAACATGCGCACTGGCTGGAGGGGATCAAGGGGAAGAGTGGGGGTCAATAACCCTAGTGTCTCTACCAGACTGACTACGCTGGCTATTATATGGAGACGAAAATTGCCAGGAGAGTTTTGCTGATACCCGGCCCCCGTCACATGTAGCGAAAATCGATCGGACGACGATTCTGCGGAAATCGACCGAACCTCGCTTATAATGATAACTTTATTACACAACAATTGTACAAGGTACAAAGTATGGCTTATATGTGACGGGCGGTTTTCATGTGAAAAATACGCGCAACCCCCTGTCGATTCTAAATATGGCCGATCGTCCATCGACACGCCCGAAGATCGTGGATAATGCGACAGGGGTATAAAACAACCAGAGGAGTTGGTCGTCCTTGGTCACAAGAAGTGCCGATGGCTACGGATATTAAACGGTGATATTATTTTGAAGTACTATCCAAGAGCCCACCGCCTTAACAAATTGAATTGTTCAAAGAGGAACTAGAGAAGTGGGTCAATAATGACAAATCAAGAAATCTTTGATGGAGTATGTGATATTTTCGAAGCGTGCGTCACAAAAATTGCCAATGGTTACCGACATTAAATGGTGATATTATTTTGAAGTACTATCAAAGAGCACAAATTGAATTGCTCATCAGAAGGAAATAGAATTGAACTGTAGGAAAAATTGGGCCAGTAATGACGGGTCTTTGAACAAAGAAGAAGTCTGATTTTTTTTCTAGTCTTTCATAACTGTGATAATCGCTGGGCGACCGAACATCAACCAAAACTTGACTTCTCTGAAACCTGTGATGCAGAATGAAAAAGGATGATATGAATGAAAACGAAATACACAAACGTAGGAAACTTCATTCTTTATCATTGAAATTTGTTCAGTCAAATTTTGGGTCACAGCGCTATCGCATAGGGTGCTACATGATTTGTCCAAAGGAAAGATATTGAAAGTAAGCTATTGTAAGATATCGTGTGGTGTGCCATGTTAGACAATATGCTAGATGTATATGAAGCATAAGCTGTATAGCTGTAACCGAAAACGGAGTGCTATATTTTTTTAGCAATAAAACGAACTCAAAAGATTCCTGCAACCAACTCCAGTTAACTGATATCTTTGGCAAAGTGTTTCAAACACGGCTTAGATGGAATACAGTTACCGCACTCAGGAAAGATCTGGAAAGTCACATTAATGGAACAATATCAACAACACGGTGTAGCCCTCTCAATATTTAGCCTGATGGTTATTATCTACTTGAATGAGCTGTGTTGGCTGACGTAAACAGATACGTAATGGCCCGCAGTCACGAGTTTTAGTCCTTCTACAGCACCTGTGCAGCATCAATGAAACGAAGTTGTCCTCAAGGGCAACATGGAAGTTTTGTTCTAGATAATTCTCGATAATTCTACCTCAGCACGTACATACAAGACTTCTACAAAGGACAGGGATGACAAACCCCCAAATTTATCAGTGCACTTGCGTCAAGCTTGCGGCATTCCGGGGTTCGTTCACTGCGTCACCATTTATTTCTCCGATTTTTTTTATAATTTAGATATTGCGTAATGAGTAAAAGTATGACTTAGAATACACAAAAATTCAGATTATTCGTTCTTTATCTCTGAAATTCGCTGAATATATTTTGAATCCCACAGTGACGCAAGCGTGACGCAATTGCAGTGAGAGAGCACCTTAACGCTTTCACAAAGGGGGCCCGCCGGGCAGTAGGGAGGAATGATATGTGCGATATAAAATACAATAAAAACACAAAACGGACCAAAAGTAATTCAACAACAATGTCAACATACCTTGTGCATATTTATTGGCATAAACTTTAATTAATCATTTCCACAAACAACTGAAAAATGTGACGTAGGCCTTAACTGACTTCCTAGTTTTGCCAAACCTAGATGGCCAACTTGACTTTGAACGACAGCTGTTCTCAACTCTCGCGAGAACCATGGAACGCGTGACACAGGAAATCGGCCCGGATACCTTACTTCCTCAGTCCTGCTAAATTACCTTTAATTGCTCCCAAACGTCATTACAAGCAGAAATGTTAAGTCTACTGGCAGTAAATTTGACATTTTACTATGCCCTGTATATCTTGTTTGAATTCCATTACCTTGGTGGTTTCAGTTTACTATCGGTCATATTTTAGGATACAGTGCAGTCTATTGGCATCATTTATGCCTCTTTTAAACAGGAATGCCCAAACTACATAGCAAAAAGGCGCAAAATATTGTTTTTTAAATAACATATTGTTGATCCAAGTCTTTTTTAGGGCGAGAGAGGGAGTCTCATATTTTTCGGGGTCAAATCATAGTAAACAGCTTAACTACGTACTTTCCAACAGCACAAAAAGTCTCTCGAATGTGTGGCCTCTGCTGCCCCCTTCATCAGGTTCACATGATCAATCACCTTGAACACGTGACCTAATAGACACCTAAACTCGTGACCTAATAGACACGTTATGTCATCAGTTACTCAGAGTCCCAGACAAATTGCCCTCCTATTAACGGATGCATCTACAGTAAGCATAAATGTCACACTTACTGACATTGTCCTAAAGAGTGCATAAATCTAGAATCTGATCCTGACCATGTCCTTCCTGAAACCCTTTACGTATTAGGCTTGGTAGATTCCAGTCTGATCTAGCCTGCCAACTATGGTGATAATAAACTACTCGCGACTGTCAGAACATCAGGACTTCAACACGTGGTGGCAACCTGCGGGATGTAACTCACCGGGGGACGACCTTGCCAAGGTCAACTTCTCTCTTCACCTTCTGAGTTACGGCCACAGGAAGTTCATGGGAAATATTTCACTCAAATTGTGAGGAAGTACATGTGCACCTGTGCAAAGGATATACATTGATGGTCCCTCTCACTACACTATGTCGTGTAATACAGAGGATTGGAATTCTTTTTAACGCCCCCCCCCCCCCACACACACACCCCCACACACACACAACGCATGTGCACATTCAAGACATAAGCTAGCATATCGAGACATAGAAAACGCAGCATAATCATTTTGCAATTGAGCCAACCAGCACCTTTTTAAAACCATGTGGAGCGCCACGTGTGGGAACTATATTGTAGAGTCATTAGATATTACATGGTTATGATGAACCGAAAGCTGCAAAAGAATGCATTGCTGGCGTACTGAATTCCTATTGGTAAGAGACGCCATTTTTGTGGCAAGCCAAGACGCTCTTACCACTAATCTCCAAGCAGATCCTACGGTGCTGTAAGATAGTGTCAAAGCTGGCCAAGGAGTGTAGCCGGCTAACTTAGGAGTCAAACGGTACGGTAAGTTTGATACTATACATTACGCACCGTGGATCTGGTTGGAGATTACTTACCACCACCTTTTTGAACTACAGTAACTCACAATTGCCCTACAATTGTTTTTCTTTCCGTAACGATCCTATGTAAATCGCAGACACGAGTTCCCACGCAGAGAGACTATCAGTCTCAATTTAAAGCCCATTCCTCAATCTTAACTATTGGACTGATGCCAGTACAGGAGCTGTCTCCTAGTGGAGATGGAACGGTCGTCGTGTCTAGTGCGTGACGAAACCAGCGATCAATCTATACTATAGAACCAAGCCTTAATCAGTTAAATCTTAAAATACATGGTAAACTGTTGGAAACGTTCTTTCTTTGTCGTCCCCGATTGAGGTTAAGCATTATGATTTTCCTGGTAGCCAGTAGTAGTGCAATAGCAATGCGGCTTGGCTATAGGGTTACTTTTTAGCCAAGCACACTGGGTCACTACTCTTCTCGATAAGTGTCTTGAGTTCTTTTACTGCTGTTTATTCCTATGTATCAGTGACATGGTTTCTTTTTTCATAGAATTTTGCCAACGCGTGGGTTGACATTGAATCATAGATAGGGAAATCCCTGTCCTTGTTTTGGATAAGGTTAGATCAAATAGATCTCATGTGGCGTGACACCGCCAGCTGCGACCTGGGAGGCATCAGTCATAAACCCAAATTCCTGATGAAAGGTAGTCGTGCTGAAATAAGACATCAGGAAACAGGCAAGAGATACGGAAATTTTCACACATGCGCTACGTCTGTTAAAAGCTTAAGACATGTTGGAAACACCAAAGATTCAAAGTCTTGTTTACTATCATTAACTTCGGCATTCTTTTCTTTACACTTGACGCGGTCATGGTTGCTGAGACTCATGACTTTAATGCGATGCACGATATAAAATCATGATTCAAAAGACTACAAAATGTAAACAAAAGAGATTTGTTGAGTGGTCTCATAGTATTTTTTGGTCGATTAGCGGTCACAGCCCCTAGCTAGAAAAACTAAGGGTGTGGTCACATAGGTCGTGCGATTGTCGTACGATTTTAAGGCAAAAGATTGTCAAGCAGGGCGTGACAGAACTAATCCAAAACAGCATTTTGTGTACCAAGACAGTTGAACTTTGCAGGAGACGTATATTTTTTACCTCCCAAAATGCCCAAAGTTAGCGATCGTACGATGATCGCATGACCTATGTGGCCGCGCCCTAGCTTGTAGACATTCTTGCGGCGCTTTTGTAATTCTGTGTTTGTTGGCAGATATCAAAACACCCTTTTTTTCAACAAACGTTTCCTTTGCCCTTCACATTACAGATGAGGCATTTCTGGGAACGGAGCAGGTGCGTTCCAGATCACGCCAAATTAGCCCAGACATCATAATTGCACACAATGATAAAGGGTCGTAATGAGGCGGCACGTGCTTTGTAGTCACGTGGACATTTGCGTCAGCAGATTAGAAATCTGTAGAAATTCATTTAAGTATTTGTGATGACAGAATACTGTAAATCGTGATATTCCCGTGGTAGTTTATTTGTTTTTGCGGTGATCTCACTTATACAAAACCATCACACCATGCATGATGACTGTACGATGGAATTGTTTCAACCAGGAAACGGTAAAAGTTCAACCTTCTACCCTCGCGAAAATAAATACATGTTTTTATAGTAATACAACATATGGCTGTGTGACTTGTTTTTTAAGGAACACAATAGTCACCAAATATGATCCTGTCGTTTTGTGTCGTTCTAATGAAAGTACGCTGATACGTTAAAACCACGTTGTTATTTGGCCAATATATTATTTTTGTCCACTTTCAGGATGCAGTTCTTCCTCAAACCAGACTCACTTTATTTTTTAGCAGACCCATTTTAACCTAGCTGCCTTTCCACTACCCAGACAACCCCGTAACCTTGTCTGACGGGACTTAAAGTGGTATCTCACTGTACTTGGGGCACCGGTGCGGCACTGCGGGGTTCAAAAGATTACTCAACAAATTTCAGACATAAAAAACGAATTTTCTTAAGTTTTGTACTTTATTGTCTTATAAGTCATACTTTTACGTATACTGATTTCGTACATAAAAGTCGGCGAAAATAACACAACAGTGCCACAGTCCCGAACGAACCCCACAGTGCCACACCGGTGTCCCAAGTGCAGTGCAGTGAGATACCACCTTTACCCTTGTCTGACGGGACGTACTGAGCGAAGGCCTTGCCACATTCCGTCGGAGACTTCTGTCGAGACGGGGCGCACGTGATTTATGGAGAAGGTCCGACGAACTTCGGAGTTCAAGCGACTCTGCTATTTTTAAGAACATAGATCTCCTGCAAGATGCCTAAAATAACAATGTAAGATGACAGAGAAAGTATATATGTACAACCTTAGCCTCTCTTCGGATATACTTCCAAGTTAGACATTGACGTAGAAGCTGTAGAAATAAGGCCTCTTTCCACTACACGGCGACCGCGCCGCGCTCGCACTACGACCTAAACCGGATGTGTTTAAACTCCAAATTTATGCAAAATGTCATAGTTTGACTGAAAAGACAGCAAACGCACAAATCATGAAAAGATTCGTTTTACCTGTACAACCCTTTGAGCGATCTGTCAAATTTGAGGTCGCAGAGAGAGCGCGGCGAGAGCGCCGTCATAGTGGAAAGTGGGTGTAACAGACACGGCGCTACCAGGGACTAACACCGTACAGCTGATGTGGTCTCGAGGCTACAGGGTGCCAATGAGGCTACCGGGAAGATTCATATCAAGCATATGGCCTTGCCCTTGACCTAATGCCAGAGGTCGCACGAAAGATGTGTACAGCAATCTAACCGTCCAAAAAAGCAATGAAATGAGAACTAAATTTCTTCGATTACATATTTCACGCTACCGTAGTCTTTGTATTATCCAGTAGTCATGACATTTTAACTACTTCAAGAACTGTGAGTGGCACAAAGTACATGTAAAGTTTGAAGGTCAACTACGTTAGGAAAACGCTATCTAGAGTTAGAAAAAATACTCCAGCTTACAAACCTTTGATTTTTTTGTATTTGTATTAATTTTGTAATTGACAAAGATGAGTTTTCTTGTATGCCAAACGACAGACCATTGGAGAAAATATTGGTCTAGAACTGAGTTTAGTTATGGTATTCTGACGCTCATCAGTCAGAATATTCTTCCCTTAAATAATGGTATTGTACATCTTTATACTACTATGGAGGGAAGTGGATGTATAATTTAGAACTTTAAAGTCGGCGTTGAATTCGTGACTCACTACACGTTTAAGCCATTTAAAAGCCATTTAACTGTGTTGACGATTCAATACCAACGTACAAGTTCTAAAGTACACCAATCAAAATGCCATTTTGTACTTTTAGGACAAAGGATGGAACGTATTTGCGGATCAGAGGTGGAATTTGAACTCGTACTGTGTCTGTGACCGTGTGGGTTGCCTCAGTGATACGTGAGGTTACGTAGCAACGTCTGCTTCATTAATCATAAATGTTTTATCATATAATGATAATGATAGCATTTCTACAACAAGTACAGCTAATGAGAACCAAGACCGTTTCGTGTAAGAATCTGTGGTACCTTTGATGATGGTCCGTTGATTTCCTGGATGTTGTTCGAATTTGAAATCGCAGGAATGTATTTATACCAAATATTCTAGTTATAAGCTCAGTCACATACATTTACGTTATGCATTTTTATGTCACATTTCAGCCAGGCTATGACAGAACTGACTAATCTACGAAAATTTACATGTATTCCGTCAAAAGACAATTTTCTACAGCCCATCCACATTTGCAATCGCCCCGAGAATATCTGCAACTCACTGTCGAAACATGTGGTACAATGTACAATGTAGGGTACAATTTAGCTAGCATACACCAGAAATAAAAACGAGAACGCTTACCAGAACATGAAGACACAGTACATCTTGTTTTCGCCACTGTTGCAAATGTTAGCTCTCAGAGAAAAATGACTCGGATATGACTGGTTAGAACCTGTCCAATGCACTCTGGTGTCGGCTGTATTTGAATAACCTCCGTGCAAGGCATGGCGGGACGAACCATTTCTATGTCTGATGACGTATTTTCCATTTGTTATTGTCGGAAGTACGGAAATGTTGTTAAGTTCATATTTGATCAAAGGATTTTTAAATTGCATTCTCTTCGATTTTTCCGATATATCGTTTTTTTCTGCCTGCAGGCACTATCCTACATGTATAATATTCTCCTTTCTTTCTTGTCATCCTCAAAACATGGTGCTTCTTTCAAGTAGCAAGTAGCTGAAAGCTTTGCTATGTTTCATGTTTTAACCACGTACGTCAGGGCACTCTACTCTTCTCGATACGATTGTTGTGTTCTTTTAGGTGCAGGTTTTGCACAGGAGGCAAAGGTATGAAGCTCACCAATGCACAGGGCCATTCGAAATCAATAAAACCAACGGAAATGTTATACATTTACAAGGATACCCTTTGCCTTCTTAAAGTAGGTGTGAACGAAGTTTACAAGGATGTCTACATAAGCAAGGACACATTCTTCTCACGAAGATGCCTACCCTTTAAGTTTATTATTGAAGGGAAATCAGTGTCCTTCCGTGAGGTGTTGGTATAGCATCACCTTTCCCTACAAAACTAACAGACGTAGGCAGCTTAGCGTATTGTCGAAAGGTAAGAGTTTTGTACCCCAAGTTCGGCACGTAAACCCGTGAGATTTGCAGTCCTTTGCTGGGACAGTCGGTTCCTTTTTTGGCAATAGCCACGCTTCAAACGAGAGAAAGGCCATGGCACACGTCGCAATAGGTGGCACAAAAATGGTCTTTAAACGTACTTAAACCATGCTTAACGTTGACGTCTTTCCCTTCTCTACGGATCTATCCACCACATGTCCCATCCGATATGACAGTTTATTGTTTAGCCGATATATACATACACACAAACAGGCTATTGTGTTGAAAAAAAATTAACCTTAGCGTGGGCTGACTCCTGGCCAATTTCCCGATTTTTAAGCCTAATTCTACGATCGCCGTACCTCCGCAGAAAGGCCTGGCGAAGGCTATCTACCCCCCTCGTATCTAGCAAAATGAAACACCCCGCGTGCACTATCTCCAGTTCAACAACTCCGGGGGGTGTCAGGGTCACGTGCACCCCCGGGAAGACAAATACGCCGTTACGTGCTTGAGAGCAGGGTATTTAAGAGTTTAACATTGATACTTACTAATTACCGGTAATTCTGTATGTTAGAGTGGCAACTGTTCAGGTTTGATAAGTAATGGTAGTAGTGATATGTGTGTAATTGTTTCTGGAAAATGTCAACGTGACTTATACATACATACGCACAGTTGACGTATGACATCATTCTACATTCTTTGTTTTATATTGATATTGATTATGTACATTTGCCATTATGTTTGTTTTTTGATAACCTGTCTGGGATCTATCGCAAAAACATTCTTTGCGCATTTCCCTTTGCTTTTCGTCACAACAACAACAAGCTTTATTGACACGACAAAACAGTGATATGTGCATTCTACATGTACTAAACATAGTATACAGTTGACTAATTGAACTATTTCCTATTGGCAAGAATACGTGGTTAACTTTCATTATCTTTAATGAACGTACGTCGACGGCATACATGTATCTGTGTTGTTTTACAGACATCCCGCGCACGTAGTTACAGGTGCAGGTCAAGTTCATTGTGTCAAGTTCAATACCTTATCACACAAGCAAATTAATCCTATTTTGTCGGTACTAATTAGCAAAGATAACAAACATAAAGCTTGTTGTTCGAAAAACTCAATGTGCAGTTTTTGTTATCAACAACACGTACGTGGTCATGGGGTTTTGACGAGAAGTGCATGGTAGATGATCGAATATGACGTCACATTCGATAATATTGGTTGGCTGATGCTGGAGGAGTTATCCCCTCCGGAAAGGAGATTCATCTGACGAAAACCAGTGGATGCTAGTTGAAACGTCTGACCGTTTCCAAAATCATATCCAGTTGCTTGAGTAACTGCTTTTTGGCGTTGAACCCCCAGGTTTACTCATCCAATATGGCGGACGCCATAAGACGACATATGACGTCACTGTCACGTGGATGATAAAAACTTTATTGTTACACACATTGTTACACACATATTTAAAGTCTAGTCTTACCTATTGAATTGTTAATTATTTCATATATGATTGTTGGTAGGTCAAATATATCAGTCCTGTAGCATTCGTTGGACAAGATTTGTAATGTCAAATGTCGGTCATCAAATATACTTGACTATATATTTGCTCGTTTATCTATATATAAATTGACATTGTTACAAGGTAATGCAATGTTGAGCTAGAACTTTATCAATTTCTATCAAAGGTGACAGCATCAAAGCCTATTATGTCCTTAGAAACAAGATACCTTCAAAGATAAGATAGCGATATCTTCTCAAAGACAGCGGGGGTGATTTTTAAATGATGCAGCCTGAAAACAAATCGTATTTCCGCCTCCAGCTAAGCACGAGCTCGTGTAAGGAATTTACGGGATTGGAGAAGGTCAAGACAATGTGACCTTGACCGCGTGATGTCAATTAGCGATCAAAACGTTCTAATCAAGACAAAGCGGTAAGTTAGCCACGTGGGGGCTCTAACCGCCTTTTTCACTCTGTAGATATTAACCTTGTCAAAGTAGCTGGATTATTCCTGTTTCCGCCTGAAGCTACCAGCCAAATTGTCTTCATCAGATGCAGGTGTTGTAAAATCACTTCCATCCATGCAGAGAGCCGGGTTAGTGATTTAGTGTGCCAACAACGGATAGTGATCGTCTCGTGTGTGTTGGGTTGCATTTCAGACCTCATGTATTGCCCGGTTTGGTTTGGTTTGATTCGGATCTCCGTTAATCAGTGACTGATATGTCACTATTCTTCTTGGAGTCCGGGTGAATCAGAATGATGTAATCACATTGTGGCTGATACGAGACGGAGGTTCACTAGGCCTACATCCTGGTGATATTTAATCACCAACTCCAGACAGAAGGATTTGCACCATCGCCCCACTACTTTTAGAAAGGTGTGGTGGGTTCTCTAACGTGCCTGGGGTATGGCTCTCCACAGACACGGGACCTCCATTTAACGTTCTATCCGAGGGACATCCCTAGCCGAAGCTAGGTACTCATTTTCACCTGATTGAAGTGTCTTTCCCAAGGGCACAAGACGGGTGACACAGCAGGAGTCGAACCTGGGACCTGAGCCAAACACGTTGCCGATTACGCAACACGATATCACAGATATCGTACGATCGTCGTACAGATTTATGTTGTTTACGCTGCCCCATAGGTAGCGTGTAACACGTTTGGACATGTTTCAGACTTGGGGGAACCAAGGAACATCTATCTTTTGTTCAAATGTCACCTGAGAGCTGAGTCAGCTCGTGAATTAGTGAAGACTTTAGTGTAGTGCCGAAGATAATTTCATCAGTTGGTAGATCATAGGACATAGGAGTTTTTTTTTTACACAACCAGTTTTTCTCACCTGCTGACGTTTCAATGTATGTCAGACATCTTCCTCAGAGCTTCCAACTGGAGTTCTGCTTCTTGCCTCTATATGTAGCCGACTTAAGTGTAGTGTTTTTATTTGATCTTCGTTCACAACAATTAAACGTGTAACCCTCTCTCTTGTTCTCTCTTCAACATAAAGATCAAACAAATCTATCTCATTTATCTGACGACGTTTGAAGACATTGCTTTCTTAAATGGGCTAATCAAATTGTACTTACTACCAATGTGTGCAGGAAAGGTATACTTTCTGGTTAGGGTTACGATCTTTGCCGACCTCGACTACACTTCAGTGGTGACCCCAACACGGTTTGGTATTCGAGGTCAACATAAGGGTGGCGGGGCGTGTTAAACTGTTATGGAGAGGCTACTACTCGTATATATTAACTATAGAAAAGACAAGATGATCAGTGGGGGTCCCTCTTCCCTCCCTCCTTCCTTCCTCCCTCTCCCTTTCTCCCTCTCTCTGTGTGTCTCTTTCTCTTGTCTCATTCCCTCTCTCTCTTTCTCTCTCCCTGTCTCTCTTCTTTGCGCCATTTTCTTTTTTCCCTCTCTCTCTTTCTTAATCTTCTCACCTATCAGTAGCTTTCTCTACTCTATCTTTCTTCCTTTCTTTCTCTTGCTGCCGGTCCGAGTTCCTCTTTCCCTCCATCTCACTGTCCCTCACTCCTTCTTTCTCTCTCTCCTTCGCTCCTTCACAGTCTCTCTCTTTCTCCTCACTTCCTCTGTCTTTCCCTGTCTTACCAATGATATATGATGTCGTCTTATAAATGACCCCTTTGAATAAACTCTTAAACAGCAATTTTTGGCAAATGTTCTTCAAAAATATACAACTACCGACGCCACGGTCTCACAGTCACGTATTCCTAGCTTCTTTTTTTCTAAATCGTTTATACTCTTCTTGACGGCTATTGTGTTGTAGAAATGTAGGCATAGTCTCGTAAGTGACGCCTTAGGTCGCCAACGTATCCTCAACTGTTCAACGTACAACGGACATGTAGAGTGGCTGGCAAATAAAACTGCTAACCTATAGCTTAGTTATTAAAAGAAAGAAAAGGAATCACCAGAGAAAAAACGATATCTTCCTGGTTCTAATATTATCAGCTTTGCTGTGAATTCAATCATTCATATTTACGCTGAAGCAGTTAAGTTCTTTCCTAACAATCACTGAGTGGAATTCTTTGAAATTAAGTAATGTAGGCACATCCTCACAACATTTGCAGCAAAATGTACAAATGTTAGGTATGGCAAGTCGCTAAGTGTAATATGACCAGCTGCTGCCGCGCCACGTGCCTACGAAGCTGGTGTGTTACGCTGAAGGGCGGTTATACCGGCTATATGGATACAGATACAGATATAGAATTACGATTAGCTAGACTATGTAGGCCAGGGTCCCTTAAACAACTCATACATTGTTCAAATCAGACGACAACAACCTCCCACCAACCATACAACAATAAACATGACATGCACCGTATAACCTACGGTATGGCACGACATGCCTGTGACAGTTGTGTACATTCTCGTCACCTTTTGTGCGGAAAGAACAATATTTCTCAAGAGGATAGTCTTTCACTGTCATAGGGCACTGTTGTCACAAAACAGGTCTGTTCTGAATCGGTTATATCTTAGTTCACTTATCTAGCCTCCATAGCGGGCTCTCTGGGCATTTTTTCCTCCTTTTTTTAGGGAGTCACATTTTTGGTGGCCATGTCGTTTTGTACTTTTTTTGTGAGCTACCGGCTCTCCAGCAAAAGTGTATTATGTGCATGGGGAAAATGCCCAGAGAGGCTGCTATTGAGGCTAAGTCTTATCTTATCTTCTTTTTACTTCTAATGTCTACGCTTTATTTTCCTCAGAGGCTACAACCGGATTTCGTTCGAACTTCGAAGATTTAACAAATCGCCTAAGGAATGTCAAAGAGCGAACTTCCTTATGTTGTGAGTGTTTTGCTGTCATTAATATCAACCTTTTATGCATGCATTTGGCATCATGACCTGTAATAAAATCAATCACACAAACACAGTTTTACTCGCTGTACGGTCGATCAGTGCTCGCTGTCTGGTGCCTGTTTGTGCATGACGGCAAATTATCTACTTTGTTTATGCCTTAGTGAATGAAGATTGATGAGCTTCGTTCTGTCACGCTTAACATAGACTTGTGGAGAAGCCTGACAGTGTGTCACCCCACTCAGGATGAACTGAACTTCAGTAGCCAAATTGTATACGATTCTTTATTATGTGTTTTATGGAGTACAGACACTGAAAATTTAGATAGAAATACAAAAATCAACGTTACGAATCTTCAACCAAAAATTGGAACTAAAAACATTGGCCTACACGTTAACTCTTGGGTCATTTTCCGCTTTCAAGTTCTGACGTTTTTGCTCTACTTTCCATAACTCGTTACATGCTCGAACTTGAAGAGGTGAAGTTCAACTTACCTGTAACAGTGGTGGATTCTGGAGGAAGAAGAGCGCGTTCGGTCGTCTGTACTACGGTGCGGCAACTACTTAGTATATTCAACAGTCTCTCACAACCTCCTGCTCAGAAAAGTCTTGTAATTTGTATCCGCAGACAGAGCACAACGTTCTGAGGCAATCTGCACTACCTTCTCCTGTAGGATTCCTAGGGTCACGTTTGATAAAAACTTTCTGACGATTTTGTCTCCTCATTTACATACTTTAACTTGAAAAGGTGAAGTTCAACGTACCTGTAACAACAGTCTGACACAACCTCCCGCTCGGAACAGTCTTGTATCCACAGAAGACAGGGCAGAACGTTCTGAGGCAGTCTGCACTACTTACTCCTGTAGGATTCCTACCCGTAATCCCTAGCTGCAGGGCATCTACAGAAGCCAACAGCCGGGCTGATTTGTACCATTCATCACGATACTTTCAGATTCACTAAATCCTTGAAAATAGTCGTCTGTCTTTGTTGTCAATCAAATATATCTCTGTTTTTCACAGTGTCGTCTCACAACTACACATTCGTTATGATGTGTGAATGCATTATCCATATGGAGAAACCCAACAGGTTTTCTCTGACAGAAAGTGATTGACGTTAAAAACAGACGACAGTTTGGGGGCGAATTTTTGGCGCGAACTCTTGCGTGGAGATAGTCCCATTAGAAGTGGTTAGGTTTGATAGGCAACAGCAACCACACGGTGTATCTCTGACCGGACCGTCCTGAATGACACACTGGGCACTGTGGGACCCTTGGACCGTCCGTTGAACATCTGAAGGTGGTAGAAACGTTTCATTACCTAAACTCAAAAACACGGAAGCCAAGAAGCCACGGAATATCAAAGCTTTCGCTGTATACGCTTCTGTGATAATCTCTGTAACTGTACAAAATTAGCAGATGTTCAGTTGTCCTTTTGGAGGGTAAACCATTCCCATAGATGTAAAACGGACTGTCCCCTGAATATGGCGCCAGAAGACCGAAAAAGGACAGGTTGTGATATTCCCAAATTGGCAGTCAATCAGCCCCTCTCGTGAACTGGGCGGGAGGTGGGTTCATTGGCGTTATCTGAAATCCTTTAATTACATGATCCCGCCAATAGAGATGCGGCAGGCGGTTCTGAAGATAAAGCCGTGCATCTGGACATGACATGATACATCCCCAAGCAGATGTAGTGCGCGGCTAGCCTTGATCCCATTCGATTACACCGGGGACTCCTTACACTCGTTACCCTAAAAAAGGAGCGAGTGTAAGGACCCCCGGTAGAAATCGGATGGTACCCAGGCTAGTACGCGGCTCAGTGTTTTACGCTTGTTTCTCGCAACCTCCTTGTTTCTAGTGAAGCATTTTCTGCTTCTTTCAAGTGGTAAACGGTTTTTGCGACGCCCCCAGAGAGCGAGCCTAATATCGCAGTATATGTCCAGTTGCAAGAATTTCAGTAATTGAACAAGCATTTATCTGGAATAGGCGTGGTTTTTATTTTCCAACCTTCTTTGCCTCCCTCCAAGAAAACAGGAAATAGGTAGAAAAGAAAAACACGCGTAAAACATCTAGCAGCACCGGACATCTAGATGAAGCCAGCCTGCTGGGTGCTGCCTTCCCGTCTTCTTCCTCAGTTTTCTTTCCCTGGCTGGATAAAACAGTTTGACATATTGCTTTAACTCTTGGAGAACGACCAAAATATTTGATTCAAAACAAACCACCTTGTGTCTCAAACACTACTGCTATAACTATCAGCTTATTAACTTTAACATTACGATAAAATTAGGACCGCAATCATATTTCTTAAGCAGAAGCATGTGCACATAGCATATGCGGTGCATATAGCCTAGTATCCAAACCTATTATAGCTACCAAATCTCTTTTGCCCTCTTTGGCTAACGTTGCATCAAAATAACGGCTGTAGCATACTATCTATATCTATAAACCTATATATGGGATATTAACCTTATATACTCGAACACGACATTGGGCTATGGTGATTACGTGACCGAGCACCGGATTTGGCTACATGCGGCTAAACCATTAAAACCGACAGATGTTTGCAGTAAATTCTCTCCCATTGAAGCGGAAGAAGAGCACGCTGTACTTAATTCTCTTCTGGTGTGTGAGAAAAGATCGATGCTTCTATCGCTGAAGTGACGTTAGTGTAGAATTGTTGATTTTTTTTGTTTTCGGTATCCCGGGGTGAACATTGAAGCGATTTATCATTATAGAAACACCAGCTGAGACGAATCATACAATTACAGGGTAATGATGATGGAGCATCTCACTGGTCTCTAACCGCAGTTTTGTGCACAGCACGCTCTTCGACTTGCCTCAGGGTCTAAATTAAAAAAGGGAGCTAACTTTACAAAACAGTGTCTGGGGTGAGTTTCAAGGTAAGTTTAGATTGCTGTATTATGTAAAATCGTATGGCCTCGCAACAAAATCTCGCGATGAAGTCCGAGGTTTTCTCCGAAATACTTAATATTGAATGACGTATCATAATAAGGAAATCTAGCCCACACAACTGGACGATTATAACAGTGTGTACCAAGGTGTCACAATCTTGAAATTAAGTAGAATCATATTAACTACTACAAGTATGTATCTTGCATATAATGATGTCCGTCCATCGGATGTCGATGAAGATCTTGACTTCGGAATCTTCGGAAATTTAAATATAAAGAAAACAGAAAAACAAAAAAAAGATTGTCATGTTGAAAAAACGTGGATCTGTAAAGACTGGTGGCCTTGTCACTGTTCAAAACTAACCAACAGTAGTTTGCCCTTGAAACACCTTTCCTCATCGCGGTCTAGTTAGCCTCTAACAGTTACGTCTTATGCGGTTTTCACGGGCTTAGTGTCACCACAGAGACGTGTGAAAGAAAACGGAACACTGCCGATGTTGTAAGGAGGAAAAATGTCGCGGGCTAAACCTCAAGAAAGGCCTCACATGCCTTTCTCTCTGCATCGCTTGTTTTGAAAGCGGTCTTGCGAGCCTTGCACTAAAACCTTCACACTTAGATCTTCTGTACACTTTAGTTACACAACGCAAATCCGGGGATTTAGTTCGCCGACACTATCTGTTAATGGCCTGCGTCTGGAAGCAGGTCGAGGGCACAGAGTTCGTTTCAAAAGATACGGGAGGATCAAAAGTCCATCAGTGAAGATCGCGGGGTTTGGGAAGGGTAGGAGCGATGGCAAAGAGCCAGGATACGTACGTGTGACTTTGAAACTACAATAATGTTGGATTTGGGGGACTAGGATCTGTTGAGGTGCCGAGAGATTTGGTGGTTTCTTTTACTCTCCAAGCAGAGGTTAGGCTCCGACTGTTTTTTATAACTTTTTTTAGTCGTTTTTATCGGTCTTTTTATTTTGTATTGTATCTTTTATTGTCAAAACCTAACTTTGACAATACAAGATACAATACAAAATAGAAAGCCCGATAAAAACGAATAAAAAAATGTTTAAAAAAAAACCTCTGCCTGGAGAGTAGGTTCCAACACGATTCAAAGTTAAGTGGCACCAAGATGCGTACGTGTGGTTCTGAAGCTACAAGAATGTTGGTTTGGGGGACCAGGATCTGTTGAAGTACCGAGACATTTGCTGTTTTTTTCTTTCATATTAATTCTCACATGATTCAACGCGTACGTTAAGTGGACCTAGCGTGAAACCTACCACCATTGTTTTAAGGGGTATGCTTGCCCTACAATGTTTCCCCCACGTAAAAAATCAAAACTGTATGTTTCAATAAAACAAAGATGTTCTTTCTGGTTACCCTATAAAGTGTCTTTTATATTGCTCTTTTTAGTCACAATCTTTGCACTGACTTTTCTTCTGTTCTTACTGAAAAACATGTATACAGGGAGGTTGACTAATCTGAGGTTTTTAACCTCCTTGATGTATAGAAACATATCCATGCCTCTTTCTAATGGTTGCCCTTGATTCAGGACACCCAAGGTTATCTGAGTTGAGTGTCGGTTAGAAGAAAGGAAAAGATGAAGAGTCGCACCTGTCTGTGTATGTGCCCGTAGCAAACCGTGCTTTGCCAAGGTCCCTAGATCTGATCTACAAGATATATCTTACACCTTAGGTGGTGAGAGACGGGTTGTTCTGAAGGAATGTATGGATGAATGAGACGCGGTGACCTTAAATGAATGAATGTATGAAGGAAGGAATGGGTGAATGAATGAATGAATGAATGAATGAATGAATGAATGAATGAATGATTTTAGGTAAAAATCGATGGATGGATGGAGGAATGAATGAATGAGACGTGATGATCCTGAATGAATGAATGAATGGATGGATGAACAGATAAATGAACGAATGAAATAAATGAATGAATGAATGAATGAAATGAAATGAAATGATGAACGAACGAATTAATGAATGGATGGATGAATGACTAGAAGTGCCCTCCATACACCATACTAGTACTCGCGTGTTTGACAATGATGACAGTTGACGTGTTGTAGCAAATTTCATTAACCCAGATTTACAATAAGCCCGGGAACCCGCAACATTAGATGGTTCATATTAGCCTCCAATATACGGTCTGCGATTCACAATTAATCTATCCGTCTTATGTAATCAGCCGATGCCTTCCATTGAGAGAAAGGTCCAGTTGCAGCTGGTACACATATAAGTTGGGTCTGTCATGTTCGGGCGCTGTTTCATTGAAAGTAATGGGTTGTGATTGGCAAACATGATATTAAATGATATGCCAGGAAATGGAACATGGCGAGCATGAATTCCTCCTACCTCATAAAGTCCTAATATGTATATCTTGCCAACTTGTCAACGAAAACAAGATAACAAATGTCTGAAATACAGTAAGCGGTCCATCCTGCCGGTCTCCAGTTACACTATCTTCAACCTCACATCCTGTCACATCACAATATCTTAATAACTACGGACACGTACCAAAACAAACATAACCCACAGGACGTAAACAATACCTTCATTTGCAAATTTTACGGAGGTAATGTCGAAAAAAGCTGCATCTATTTCATGATAACAGACACACACGAAAACCCACAAGTCGAAAACAATACCTTCATTTGTGAATTCCACGGAGGTAAAAAAAATAAGACGTCGAAATGAAAGCTGCGCCTACTTCACGATGAACCCTGGCTTTTCCAACAACCTTTTAACTGTTTTTGTCATCACAAACCGGGTAAAGAACTCACCTGTCATGCACACGACATCTTCAGTGTCAAAGGCACATGCGAAGGAATTCCTTCCAGACCTTAAGACGTAAGAGTTAAGAGGGTCTCCTTAAAGCTTACTCAAAGATCCTCCAGGAGGCCGAGAGTTCGACATTTGAAACTCGGAGCAGATTTCAGGGGTCAGGCATCGCAAGCATAAGTCTTTTAATAAGAAACATCACGGAGAGATCATAGAAGATGACAGGCGGTGATTTTAAAAGCACGTGAGGGGCGTGATGATTGACAGGAAGAGTAAGGCGCAGTTTTAAACGTATAGGAGTCGTTCTGTTGCGTTCTAATATGCGTTCCATAGCGTTCTGTTGCGTTGGAACTTGCATTTGAAACATTAGCATTAGGAACAGTCTAGTTTTGTGACACGTATCACATACTGTACGACAAGGTGATACCCATGGGCCAGGTACTATTCAGGCTAAAGCTATGAAATATTGCAATAACGTGCTTAACTGCATACAGTGTAGACGTTTTGGTCTCTATTTTCTGCATCTTTAAGTTAAAAGCTTGTGTGTTTGGCCTTTAAAAGTGGTCGTCCTTGTCTGTCGGTAGATTTCGTAGGAATATTTGTTGTGTTTAGAATGCGTTATGTAATACGTAGATATAGAAAATAAGACGACGTTCCACCTTTTCTGCTTACCTGGACACGTCATCTTGCGGTTTTGTCACGAATTGCATCATGATCTATACCACACAGTCTTTGCGAAGCAAGTTTTATATTTTACCCGTTTTTTCTTCTCGAGAACTTTCTCTACATAGTCCCAAAAAAACACATCCCGCACTTCTAAATTTTAGACCAATCTCTCACTGTGGTAACGCAGAACAATTTAGCATGACAATGTCTTTAAATTCATCTTCAAGAGAAAACCCTCAGTATATGAGAAGAGGCAATTTGACATAAATGCATTCTGTGGATTTGGACATATTCTTTCAGAAGACGTGGTTTCAAAATCCGTGCGCTGGTTATATTAAGATATACAAGATCAAAGGTACGAACATAAAACTGACCGAAATGTGTTGCACAATATGAGAGGGGTCGCTGACCTTGAGTGGCCAGACGTTTGCCCCACTTCGATAAACTGCCCTCCCGTCATGCCCTGCGCCATGCCCTATCTGCTGTGCAAACACGGCGGAAGTCAAACATCATTATAAACCCATTATACAAGACCCCCCTCAACGAGCAAATAAACAAGTAGTCCCCATTTGTCATTGGATGTAGGTAATAATAAGCCTTGATTACAAATCAATTCAATTTTTGAACACCTTTAGCAGGTGTCTAATAGTATCACAATGAGCGTTTTTTCCTTGTTGCCAGTCACTACTTGCATAATCGTCGTTGTATTCATAATTTCGTAATACATATGCAAAGTTGCAATTTTGCTGTAAAAATGTACTTAAACGTTATCTCGGGTCACTGACCTTGTACTTAGTGTTGTACTTAGAACTCGATGCGCTACTTAGGCTGACCATTGGCTACTTGTATAATCGTCGTTTTGTTCATATTTTTCAAAAGACATATGCAAAGTTGCAAACTTGCCGTTAAAATGTATTTAAACGTTATATCAGGTCATTGACCGCTTTGAAGACTTGAAGAAGTGTTGTACTTAGGATTTAATGCGCTACTTGTGCTGACCACTCACTACTTGTATAATCGTCGCTTTATTCATTATTTTTCAAAAGTCATATGCAAAGTTGCAAACTTCCCGTTAAATATTGGGTCACTGGCCTATGAAGTTTTATTCAGTTTTAAAGATTTGAAGAAGTGTTGTACTTAGTGTGCTACTTAGACTGGCTATTATTTGCGATCGATAGCCACTGTACGATTTCATTTTCTGGAATGTAGATACTTAACGTTATATATATTGTATAATCTTGACTACTTGTGCATTACACATAATGAAAGTGCAAAAGAACAGTAAGTTCAGTTCAGTACATCTTCAGGGGTATCTTCTCTGGATAGCTTTAAAGAACGCTTGCAGATAGATGTGCTAAAGTTAGGTGTGACAGGTTGTTCGGTGTAATATAACCAGCTGCTGCCACGCCGCGTGCCTGCGAAGCTGGTGTGTTACGCCGAACGGCGGTTATACTGGCTATATAGATACAGATACAGATCGTTAGCCACTGTACGATTTCATTTTCTAGAATGTAGATGCTTAACGTTATATATATATATATATATATATTGTATAATCTTGACTACTTGTGCATTACACAACGAAAGTGCAAAAGAACAGTAAGTTCAGTTCAGTACAGTCATCCATCTGGTGCTGAAAGAGCGAGAGAACATGTGCTTTAAATGTTTTGATAAATGGTACAACGCGAGCGATAGTGGACGTCTTTGGTGACCTACATATGTGACACAAGAACCCTTAAGATTTGAAGGACATGTAAGTCAAACATTTCAGATTACGCCACAGCTTTTGTTCGCAAGACTGGGAGCTCGAGCAAACCAAAGACGTTATATAACGTCCTGGAGCAAAAAGACAACAACATAGATACGAAAACAGAAATGCAACCAGCAAAATACATGTACGAATCTTGTTCAACACAACACACGAATGTAGATGCCATCAAATACAATCGACCAGTTTGGGCCGTATTTGATAATCGCCGAAAGGCCACCAAATTTAAAAATTGCGAAAGTGTCAAGCTTATCTTTTCCTTGAAAATTTACACCATCATATCGAACGGGGCGGGAAAATCGGCCGATCTCTAAAATGGTCGCGCAATGGTCATTCAGCGTTCGCAGACTCGTCGGCCGATTGATTTTCCTGCTTTGTGACAGAAGTATCAATAGTAAACACTCTTTAACTTTGCTCTGGCCACTGTACTGAAGTTTGTTTTTGTGTCACGATTACGCGATTATCCCTGATAAACATCCTGTAGGTTGGATTAGATCACCCTGATCCCTTAACCCCGAATTAAACTGTTTTTATAAGGAACCAAACCAGCATTTCCAAGTACCTTGTAGGATAGAATACCTTCCACTGTGTTTGGAGAATCTTGATCAATACATGAATAAAAAGACATTATGTTGCACTTGAAATAGTGCATTAAGTGATCACTTTCTGTAAGTTTTTCTCTTTTAATATAAATGTGCTAAAAATGCTAAAAAAATGTCCACTTGATTATCCTTCTTTAGAAATGTTTTCTTCACGTACCGGATATTAGTAGTATTGAAACTTTCTTAAGTATAATAATTCCTTTGTAAGCGTCAAACACAGACGCTAGTTTGAAGAACTGCTTCACGTAAGGAGGCGGAAACATTGTCTGAGGATGTTATTCTAAAACTTAGGTAGCTTACCGGATGAACCCGCCGAAGATCCTTTCGCTTGTTATGTTTTGTAAGAATAGGTACTTGTTGAAAACAAGAATATCTTTTATACTAGTTGGCTTCCCAGTAATTCTATTTGTTGGTTGTTCAGTTTGCTGGTTGTCTGGCTAGCTGGTTCTAGTTTTAATGAAATGTATTTTGAATTTTGCTGCCCGTTTCTGCCTCCATAACAGTAGTTTGTAACAGAAGATGACAGCTAGACACTAGTATATAATGCTTAATAAATCACTGGTGCCTTATGTCAGGGATAAGTAGATTTATCTATGCATTGTATGTATATATGTGTGTTTCTTATGTAACGTTATATAACAACGCCATTCGAAGGCTTCCATCATGTGTACAACGGCTTGCTATGTTGAAAAAAGTGCCTCCTATAACATCTGCTTGGAGATATTAGAACCACCAATGAGTTCCACCTTGACAAAACATGTACAAGAACAAATATTTTGGTAAATTGTTCTCTAAATTTGACAAATTTCTTCCATTTTCCAGCAACTCGAGGAGTCTGGTAGAAAGTATGGTAGGACAGGAAGTTATCATAATTTTCAAGCAGATGTAAGACTCCGATTCTTGCAACATCGCTATACTTTTCTTGTATTGTATGCTTAACAATTCACATAAGCCGGCGTAAGACAATAGCCTGGGTATCGTCCGGGCAGTATTTTGTTCTTATATTCGCTTCTGCCAGTAGGAATAGCACCGAAGCGACTGTATATAACGTTAGTGTATAATAAAAGACGGGACAAGAAGCGATTGTGTATAGAGCATTTTAAACGTCGGAGCGAACTACAATCAGGATGATACCGAGCCTAGTAAGACACAGAAAGAGCCAAATCCTTACATCTGCTTGGAAATTGGAATCTGGTAGAAGTTACTTCTGAGTCAGTGAGTTAGAGGATGATTCAGACTGTTTAGATTCATTGTAAGAGCAAGTAGGTCATTACGCATGGCGGCGTGAATGTACATAAACATGTGGTGGTCTTCAGTTCTGTTCTTCTGTATGGGAATTTCTCGACAATATCGATTACGTCTTGCAAAGAATAAAGAGCCATTCCTGATCATTTCTGGGAACGCAGCGTTGGTCGTTTTTAAAACAATGAAACAAAAATTCTAAAGATTTAAAATGCTTATATGACGCATTTTTAGAAAATGGTATAAAATTGATATTGATATATCACGTATATACTAATATTACGTCATTATAGATTCATGCACAGAAGCTAATTCCAATTATCAAGGCAAATACAGGCTTATTGATTGAGATAGTCTATGTGAGATATGTGTCTGCTTGAGTTTTAAATACTACTGTCTAATGCTAAAGAAGTTGGGTTTGTCTTCTGATTTAGAAGCAATGGACGACGGTTTCTTTCTAAAAAGGCCCACTGCTCCGCTGAGCCGAAAGCTACAAAGGTACAATTTTGTATTTCTATAGTTCTAAGTCTGGTTGGAGATCAGTATACAACATAAATAGATTGACCATACTAGCCTAGTCCACGGCCTTGGCCGACAATGTTGAAAATCGGAAGCTGGAAATGTCAACTCAAACATGTCAGCAAACTCCGAGTGTTATCAGTGGTGACATTTAGAAGACCTAGACTAGTTTAGTTCCAGGCGACGTCCGAACTTCACACAAGTAAAGAACTTCCGAATCGTCGTGCTGAATGCAGCTTGCCAGTTCCTGTTTGGATGAGTTTCAAAATAGTCTAAAGTAACTGTTGTTCGTTGAATTAAATGAAGCATTTTGCGTCTTTTTTTTTAATCCTTAGAAGGTAGAAGGATTTTAGTAATTGTTGTTTAAGAAGAATGTCAGTAGAGAAAGTATCAGTTTCAAATCGGTTTAAGGTAACTGATGTTTATCTCCATGAATGTTTATTTTCTCTTTAGTGAAATAAAGACGTTTTAGTGATGTTCTTGCCGTTGGTTTAAGTGAATGTCGTTAGAGAATGTGACCACGAACTGACGTTAAATTGATGACAATCTAATCTCCAAGAAGTTTTCAAGTCTGCCTTGTTTTTCTATCTTTTTTTGTGGCCGATATGTTATGTACGTCTTTCTTTTATCATGGCGAACTTGGGGGCATCTTTCTCGTGTGAAATTGACTACGCGACGTATCTGCTTGGAGCGTACTATCAAGTGCTAACGTTAACTAGCCCCACTGTTGAAGCAACAGACAGTTCTCCGGTGCGATGTGTTTGTTCTGCCTAATGCCTGCCGCGTTAAGCCGACACCCAGAGTTGACAAAACACGACAGTCACTGCGCCAGACAAACGAGCTACGAAAACACGGTGACGTATATGAACTTGAGATGACGTTGTGTAAAAACGCGTACCTGTGTGTAAGAGGACAACACAATGGTTACTTTGTTAGGTGTCGTTTGTTTTCCCAACTTGGCAAGCGGACAAGTGCTGTCAGGGAAGGAGGAAGAGCTTAAAAGGACAGCAAACACGACTGAATGTCAATGTTAACGTTTAAGGTGAGGTAAGAAGG
>NC_049997.1:7976331-7977924 GCF_000003815.2 Branchiostoma floridae
CAAATTCATCGAAATTGGATATTGAAAAGGACAGAAAAGGAACGAAAAGGAACGAAAAGGAACGAAAAGGAACGAAAAGGAACGAAAAGGAACGAAAAGGAACGAAAAGGAACGAAAAGGAGTGAAAAGGAACGGAGTATGAAGCAAACTTAAATAAAATCAATGAGAATATAAGGAATCGGTACTGCGGGCGTTAGAAGCATATGAAACGTGTTTTATTTTACCGAGAATTTGACAATATCAAATTTTTACAGCGCTGTTTCAGGCTGTTGTTTTTGTGTGGCTAAATTATTCTTTGAAGATCTGCGAAATACAAAGAAACGGAACTGAGATAAGAAAGTAAGGACTAAAATTCAGTGGGTGGTAGATAAATATCGATTATTATACATTTTCAGGATGAGGCAAGATTGTAACGTTGTTGTTGTATTTGGGTGGCTTTTATTCTCCCTAGAAGGCAGCCCCGCATGCAAATGACCCGCGAAATCCGGTCAGGAAAGATATGCTAATAAACTGCTGCTCCACGAGCATGACAGCTCCTTTCAACAGGGCCAACAACATGGTTTTCTGGAGACTGGAGACATATCTTCTCGCTCGTTCACAACGAAAGAAAAGCTGTGAAAGGATAGACATATATACATTGTACCAAAGAGATTTCATCAAGTTGTACCATGAGTATTCATCATTTTGGCGGGAAGAAAGGTGCCAACGTGAGGAATTTGTGCAAAGGATATTGGGAAATACAATTTCTGTCAACAATTTTCCGTCATATTCAATACAAATAAATTTCTGCCTTTTGCGACCGACATCAGGCCCTCGCTGATGACAAAAAAAATCCCAATGCCGGGTTTAGATGTCCTGGTTGCAAAACAAATTTAAGGCGTTGTATTAATATTAATGAAAGTGTGAAAAAAAAAGGAAGGAAAAATAATTCCCAACATGCTGGGCTCGAACTTCCGATCGTCGACTTCCCTGGGTTCGAACATGCGACCTATATTTCTCTAAGGTCAAGTTCTTACAAATTGTGCAATACATATACTTGTAACTTTGCTAGCATTGCATTTTTTAAACAACTATATCCACATAGCATGGCTTTTTATGATAAAATATGCGCAATCGTTCTCGACATAATCCATTTCTTCTTGTGAAATTTTATAATATAAATGTAATATGGATATTCTAAGGAATGTTATAACCACATTAACAAGTAGATGAGCATAGATATGCATAGATAGGTCTCATCAATATCCATTCCTCCATTGAACCATTGGGGCTATAGGAATTTCGTGGAGCAAGCCGCAAAATGCCAAAGTAAAGCCCGTTTCATATGCATTTGCCGATCACAGTTTACCGTTGCCTTACATTACCATTGATTTTATTTCAAGTTGCTTCATACTTCGTTCCTATCCGATCTTTTCGTTCCTTTTCGCAAGTTAGGTAGTGAAAGTGCGAAAAGGAACGAAAAGATCGGATAGGAACGAAGTATGAAGCAACTTGAAATAAAATCAATGGTAATGTAAGGCAACGGTAAACTGTGATCGGCAAATGCATATGAAACGGGCTTTACTTTGGCATTTTGCGGCTTGCTCCACGAAA
>NC_049997.1:7978199-8001970 GCF_000003815.2 Branchiostoma floridae
GGTAAAGAACATGCTTGAAATGACGCATACTACAGTGTTAGATCACGGGTCCTTATTGTTAGTCGTAAGGAAATAACGTCATAGTTTGACATTTAAGAAAAAAATCAATGCCTTTCCAGACTCTATAGACAAACGTCGAAGGAAGTGGTATTGCGATTGTACTTGTGTAAAAAAAGACTTTGACTTAGAAACTTTGAGCGTCTGACTGTTCATGCTGTCAATAAAGACAGCATACATGGTCTGTACATACATACACTCATAGTCATAGTCTTATCGAGTTGTCAGTTTTAACATTAACAAAGTTCCACTTCCGTGAATGATCATTATAGTTAGTTCCCTATCACTTAGTCCAGTATCTTATCTAATAAAGTTCTTTAGTGTAAGATATGGACGGCCTTTTCTCCTTTTTGCTTCTGGGAACCAAAGGAGCAGTTTACCGGCCGATTCGCCATGTCGAGTAACATGGTCTGTATTTCCATGTATTCAAAGTAATTTGAGTCTGCAGAATGCGATTCCTTGTATATTTCAAGGTATAAGAAGGAAGTCTCTTTCCACAGATTATTTCTGTGGGAGAAAAAGAATACAACATGTCAACTGCAATACATCGAACGAACCCGCCTGTCAATCAAATCTAGCGCGTTGCATGACCGAGAATGACCTTGGCACACGAGGTTATCAACCCTCCCTAAGAGCAGATCAACACCATAAGTACGAGTAAACAGCACAGAGCTGCAGACACAGACACATTAATGGCCTTGGCGACACCGTGTTAGACTGGAGTGTTTGTGGTAAGTACAGATCATACGCGATGTCTGTGCTGTGCCGTTTAGATAGGCTCTTGTGATCAGCACACGTCGTTATCATGACTTCTCTACAGACCACTTCAGCTTTTTAACGGCGTAAGTGGTGGGAAGTACTTGGGTGGCCAGAACAGAAGTTCATTCTTTATCGTGCGTTTTGCCGTACACACTGTACACACTTCATACACTACAATGGTGCATATAACGTTACATACAAACACACACACACACACAAGCACGTACTTCCATACATACACACAGACATACATACACACGCAAACGCACACATGTGCACACATACGCACAAACACGCACTTGCTGCATACATACAAACACACTCACACATAAACGCACACACACACACACACACACACACACACACACAGAAACATATGTATATACATCGCTAGGAAACTGATAGAGAAAGAGCAGTCAGCAAGAGTCCTTAATCTATCTAAACTCAAATTGTACGTTATATCTATCGAAGACGACCACATCCTTTTCTGGAGCTGATTTTCAGTGAACATTTAAAAACACTGGACACACTGTTGATACACTTGATGGTGTAATGACCAAGCACTTTTCCATGTCTGACATTGCTGCAAGTCTCACGTGGGAGCCTGAAGAGGCATTTAAATGTCACATACAAACTTTACAAAGCCAACATTGTCTTCAGACGTGTAGTTTGTAAATCAAGTACAAAACATACACATAAACGCCATTATATTGGACACAGAATTATCAGGAACTGTCAAGTAGAGCTAGAGGGAAGTTCGTCAAAGCTTGAACAAACAACATAACAACTTCCCTTTGTCCTGTTGGATACAGATAAACAAGTCAGGTTATGACCAAGCACTTTTCAATGTCTGCCATTTCTGCAAGTCTCACGTGCAATGATACCTGAAGAGGCACTTGGAGGTTACATACAAACTTTAGAGAGCTAACACTTTTTTTCAGACGTGTTTCATGATAATAGACTTGACACTGGAGTGGTCCATACATCAAGCACAAAGCATACACCGACACAGAATTACGAGGAAGTGTCAAGTAGAGGGAAGTTCGTCAAAGCTTGAACAAACAACATAACAACTTTCCTTTGTCCTGTTAGGATGCAGATAACCAATACAGGCAATGAATTTATGTTGAATTCGCAAAGAGTGTGTCTAGAATGTTATACTATTCTGAACTAGGTTTAGGGTAAAGACGCAGGATATTTCAGTTGAACGCCAGAAATGTCCGTGCATGAAATGTGTTTGCATGCTAAGTAAAGTAATAGATGGATTGTTAAAGTTCCAATTTTGTTTTCCACAGTACCGAAGCACTGTACCAACTATATGTCATGCAAGCCTCGTACAATCGTAACCCAAGGGCATTATTGGGTTAGGGTACGGGCACATAGGTCGTGCGATCGTCGTTCGATCGGTGACTTCGGGCATGGAGGACAAAAATGTACATCTCCTGCAAAGTTCAACTGTCTTGGTACACAAAATGCTGTTTTGGATCAATGTCTGTGATCGGTTCTGTCACGGCCTGCTTGAAAATCATATCGTATCATATCAAAATCGTACGACGATCGCACGACCTATGTGACCGCGCCCTAAGTCGTGCAGGTCTCCTGCAAAATTCATTCTGTCTCCCGGTGTACCAGATCCTTATCGGCAATTGTTTCTGTCACAGCCTCGGTGAAAGTTCTACGGCATCACGGCGACCTATAACAAATGTGCCGGCGCTGAAACACTTCGATTCGTCCACTGACACCGATAAAACACAAACTAACTCATCTGGTGAACACCTGTCGCCCACCTGAACTCACCTGTCGGAAAGAAAAAAGAATAAACTTCGATGCATGTCAGCAACCCTACCTTTGTGGGTACAGGTGTGGTAACATGACTGATATATATGTTGACAATAATTACGCACCATATATTTACAGATAGTCTTACAGGCGATTGGTAAACTTAATTAACTTTTCAAACTGAAGACGTCTCATTTTAGAGTCTGTTGCCAGCTACATTTAACATTGTATTTTCTTGGCACACCAGATTTCTCTTGTAGTCGCCATATTGTACCATACGGTCTATCAATGTCCAGTTAGAAGGACGTATTACTTGATTGATATTGGGGTTAAGTTTACCGGGTTAGGAAAATGCAAACATTGGCGTGGGCGACTTAAGACGGCAAACATAGGAGGGTCTCAAGTTTAGATAAGGCAGGGACACTTCAACAGCGGTGGAGTACTTCTGTAAAAGCCAGTTTGTGGGAAAAGAAAACAAAGGAAGAGCTTTTGGAAGAAGTCAGGAACAACAAGCACGTTCTAGTTATTACAGACAAACTCTGTGAGAAAGAGGATGGACAGGCATACACGCTTGAGCGTTACTGTAGAACTAAACAACATTTAAGGTTACAGCTATTCCTTGGTCACTTTTGTCACGATTTTCGTACAATTGTAGTACGATAGGATATTCTTGTGATAGCCATGCAGTTGTCGTACAAGATTTGACTGTCTTACCATGCAAAACACTGCCTTATGTCATTCTCGGCGGGTTTTTTTGGTCACAGCCTACTTGAAGATACCAAGACTTGAAAATCGCACACTGGCGTACGATGAATTTGAGACATAGTGTACAGCGTTTGTTGCTTTTGCTTCCCTAAAGTAGATACGACATTTATGGCATTTCACAATATCTTAGAACATATCATTGTACGCCAGCGTTACATCATTCGTAGCTAGGGAAAATGACAGCTCAGAGAGGACGGTGGTCTACCAGTTTTGACTTTCTTCGTCTTTCTCAAGAATGACAGAGATCGGACCACACCAGTGTTACGTAACAGTACAGGTGTACAGGTATGTTCAGGTGAGTTGGGTTACACCTGGACGTAAAGGTGACGACACGCCCTTGACCGCTGTGACCGCTCGCCTTTGTCCCAAAGGTCAGTTGTACTTGTAGGTTTCCGTTGTGACATGGGAAGTTGCACGGGGGTCAGGAGGTGACCGTGGTCTCACCTTGTTGTTGACGTGTTCATAGGAGATTACTTCAGCCACGCGTGTCATTGTGTCCCCTGTAGCATTCTGTAGGCCTCTTTAAACGACGATTTTACGTCGTAAGATTCAAACAAGGGTTAGTTTTTCGTAGGCTTTGAGGGAGGTGATTTTGACAATGAAAATCCATGCATTATTCGGGTCTACCGAAAGTGCGAAAAGGAACGAAAAGGAACGAATATGAAGCAAACTAAAATAAAATCAATGAGAATATAAGGGACCGGTACTGCGGGCGTTATATAATATTAGAAGCCTATGAAACGTGTTTTATTTTACTCAGAATTTGGCAATATCAAATTTTTACGACGCTGTTTTAGGCTGTTGTGTTTGTGTGGCTAAATTATTCTCTGAAGATCAGCGAAATACAAGGAAACAGAACTGAGATAAGAAAATAAGGATTAAAATTCAGTTACTGGTGGGTGATGGATAAATATCGATTTATATACATTTTCAGAATGAGGCAAGATTGTAGCGTTGTTGTTGTATTTGGGTGGCTTCTGCTCTCCCAAGATGGGAGCGACGCATGCAAATGACCTGCGATTGTTTACGTCTAATAGAAATCCGGTCTGGAATGATATGCTAAATAATAAACTGCTGCCCCACGAGCATGACAGCTCCCTTCAACAAGGCCCACAACATGGTTTTCTGGAAACTGGAGACATATCTTCTTGCTCGTTCACGACAAAAGAAAAGCTGTGAAAGGATAGACATGTATACATTGTACCAAGGAGTTTTCATCACGTTGTATCATGAGTATTAATCATTTTGGCGGGAAGAAAGGGCCAACGTGAGGAATTTGTGCAAAGGATGATAGGAAACTAAGGAGAGATCTGGCGGGCGACTCACGTCTCCCGTGCGGGTTCGGCAGAAAAAGTCTTTGGAACCAGGCCTCGAATTGAAATCAACGCGGTGTCCCGATTGCCCTGGGCCACTTATAATTTAGGCCGGGAGCACTAGAAAACGACTTTGTGACATTTTTGGGACCGTAGAAAAATAATCTACACCAGAATGTCAGCCCGTCAAACGTTTTTCAGACGCAATACTCAACCCCCCCGAATTTGATCTGTGGCAGCCCGCGTGGGAACCCGGGACGCACTGATTCGTGACTCCGCCCATCGCCTTTGATTTGTATTTAGCTATTTCCACGCGTGCACTTTCCCGCCGGTTCGCCGTTGAACCATTGGAGCTCTAGGAATTTCGTGGAACAAGCCACACAATGCAAAAATAAAGACCGTTTCAAATGCATTTGCCGATCACAGTACCGTTACCTTATATTCCCATCGATTTTATTTCACTTTGCTTCATACTTCGTTCCTTTTCGTTCCTTTTCGCACTTTCGGTACTTTCCTTTTCGTTCCTTTTCGTTCCTATCCAATCTTTTCGTTCCTTTTCGTTCCTTTTCGCACTTTCGGTACTTTCCTTTTCGTTCCTTTTCGTTCCTTTTCGCACTTTCGGTACTTTCCTTTTCGTTCCTTTTCGTTCCTTTTCGTTCCTTTTCGCTCCTTTTCGTTCCTTTTCGTTCCTTTTCGCTCCTTTTCGTTCCTTTTCGTTCCTTTTCGCTCCTTTTCGTTCCTTTTCGTTCCTTTTCGCACTTTCGGTACACCGCATTATTCTTATGATATATTTGAAAGACAGCAATCTAAATGTCCCCTGTAGTTCTAAAGAAAGCTTACAGAGAGCCAAAAGTGCTATCTACCTATAAAATCGTGACCCTAACGTATCCAGAATCCAAGATATCAAACCCAGAAAATCCGTTGCTGTACCATGGAAATCTGCAAGGGAGTCCATGATATAATGGTTACATAATTTTGCCAACACCTACCAGCGAACGAAATATGTAATCCAGGTTTGTCAACAACTTCTAGAGTTGTGCTGCATACAAGGCCTGAAAACATACGCTTCTGGGCGAAGGGACTTAGAGAAATTTTACTCACCATTATTTGCTGCTTGTTATCTACATGTTATTTGTTTTTGGCTTAGTGTGTTATTGGTTTACTTTCATCAATATGTACAGGAAATGTTATTCTACATTATTATATTCACAGCGGCTACCTAATTTTCAAACCTTCTTCCCGTTACCCTTTATTTGGCAGTAGATAAATTGATAAAGACGCTGAACGAGCCTAAATGTAAATAGAGCAACGTATGCCAGTATCATTTTTCAAAAATTACTCCTAGTCATATGAACTGTTTGTTATTTGATTAAGAATGAATTAACATGCCATACACACTAATCAGGCAATATAAAAACTCTTTGTTAACACACAGTCCATTCTGTTACTTCTAAGATAAATTACCAACATTAAAACCCACTTTATTTTCCTTTCCCTACACTAAACAAAAAGACATCAATCTGAACTTAGTGCAGTTTTATTGCATTCCTAAAGTGTATGATACAGAAAGAATGTATCTGCGAGAGATTCCCATGGACTTTGCCCAGGTGATAGCATATCTAGGTGTTGTTAGGTCCGTGGGGTCGTTGGCCCCATAGCTGTGTGGTAACAAACCCAACAATAAAGAATGTTCAACTTGTGGGGTAGATAACAAACTTGCTGACAGGCTGTCCTGAAGAGGGCAGACTGACCACAGTTCGTGAACATCGAGATTTTTTATTTTATCATTATGAAATGATAAATAAAACACCATTGTAGTAGAGCATTCAGAAGCAAAATGTGTATGTATTGTGAATATAGGTTTATGAAAGAGATTTTAACAAAATTGTAAAATGTTCATTCGTATCATTGAGCTCCTATTTTCCTTTTCTTAATGTTTTTTCTCTGTTTTTTTGTTGTTTTGTTTTGTTTAATTGTATTGCATAACCGGTAAACATGACGTAACATACTAGGTTTGAACTAAAGAGTACAAGCTGCATACATGGACAGAGTTATTTGACCCACTCAAACACCTTTTACTAGTTACTAATTACATCATGCTTAAGAATGAATTCGATGTATTTTGCTAATCTCCAAGCAGATCTTGCGTGGCATAAGACAGTATCATAAGCTGGGGAAGGAGTTTAGCCGACAGAGGAGTAAATGACCAATTGCCAATCTTACGCCACGCAAAAAAACACGAACCACAACGAAATGACAAATCTTCTAGCTTGTTCGTGTTGTTTAAAATGTTCACAGACTTTGTGAAGGGTTATTGTACGTCCGACTATACAGTTTCAATCGTTTGACTGTGTTGCAAAGCCTAAAATTCACAGAAGAATAGTTGCGGTAGTCCGGTTGGTATAACAACAAACATACGTAGACGTACATCCGGGTGAAATGTTGTCGCTTGTCTGAAGACTGCGGTAGAACTTTGTTTGAATGATTTAGAAAGTCGCTGACAGTGGTACCGTCACCGTTAGTTAAGGCCACACCAAATTTATTTGTTGCTTCTTGGATTCGCCTGTCCATTTTAAGTCCCGAGAAAAATTATACAGGTTTTGCTATCACAAACCTGTAAATAGTACCATTCAGAGCCACATAATTTCAGTCTAAAAACTTTTATTCAGAACATTAGTATCAAATCAAAGGAAGGGATTCATTCTATAAAATTTGCCATTAAACTCCTCAGGCTGTTGTTGTTTTTGTGTTATTTAAGCCGCATGTCTTCACCCCAGACCTTTTGAAAAAAATTATTTTTAATTTTTTTTCAATTGGTCGGTCCAATTTTTTCGGAAAAATTCCGAGAAGCAACAAATAAAATTGGTGTGGCCTAACAATGAAGAATCACTGCCGGAAAGGCCGCTGTCAGACACGGGCAATTTGCTGCTGAAGAACGCGGGACTGGCCGCCGTGTCGCGCCGAAATAGACGTGTCTGTCACCGGTCTGTCGGAACTCAGGAAGCAAGCTCTACAGCTCGACAAGACCAGTAACACACAAGTCGCTGTGACGTCACGATAGTGTGTGCTCAGCGGTTAATGACACTTAAAGATAGCCTCTACAGTAGGCCCTGCCACGGACTTTATTTGCTGTTTGTTGCCGTCTTTTGTTTTGTTGCCTTCTGTACGTCCATAAAAATGTTTTCAGCTTGAGCGTTGGTTTGTGTGTATGTGTGTGTAAGTGCGCCTCTCTCTCTCTCTCTCTCTCTCTTCTCTCTCTCTCTCTGTCTCTCTGTCTCTGTCTCTCTGTGTCTCTGTCTCTCTGTCTGTCTGTCTCTTTCTCTCTCTCCATTTGTGTGTGTGTGAATGTGTGTGTGTGCGTGTGTTCGTGTGTGTCAACAAGGCCTGGGCAAGGAGCTTTTATCAAGTTGATAAAAGCTCCTTGGTCTGGGTGGACTGTTGTGATACTTTGTTATGATCAAGTTGATAAAAGCTACTTAGTATGATGGTGATGATGATGATGATGATGAATAGGTCATGATGAGACCTCCAAACAATTAGATTTAGGCCCTCTGGCAGCTTGTTTTCTCAACTTTCTGCTAGTTTGTGACAATGCCCATTTTGAACAAAATACAATGTACCTAAATATCCTCAACAACAAAAAATGCGGCAATATCAAACCGACAGCCGTATCGAGGGGCCTGATTTCTAGTCTGTTAAAGTTAAACCCTTCTCGCGCCTGATGGCACAAAGGGCGGTGCCCATCTCTGTTTCCTTAGCCCTGGGCCACACAACGCAATCACTACAGCAGGGGGCTGGTCCACTGGTAGTGGTTCGTGTTCAACTTTCATACTCTTTCCCGAATGCTGAGTGCTAAGCAGAGAAAGCAGCATGTACCATTTTTAAAGTCTTTGGTATGACTCGGCCGGGGATCGAACTCACGACCTACCGAATGCAAGGCGAACACTCTATCCACTAGACCATTGCACCGGTGCTGATTTCTAGGCTAACCACGAAAGCCGTGTTGACTCAGCAACCAATCAGGTCTCGCGGCGGAACACTGGCGGCCGATGGGTGTTGAGCCGCGGGCCCGTGCACTACCGGTGGTTGGAGAGCACTTGTGTTGTGATGTCTGCCAAGGATATATCAACCCGTGCCAGCAGCGAGACGCCAGTAATTGCCGAGATCTCAGGCTAGCGGTATCGGCTGTTGGACAGCCCCCCGAGGCCACAGTGTACAGTAGTACCGGTCACCCCTGGTATGCTGTTACTTACCGCACATACGGGTCAAAGAGCTGTGGTATCCCCCAGATTAGAGTAGAGGTGTTCTACAGTGAGAACCACGCCAGGAATTTTCGGAAGCACACAGACCCACACCTCGGTCAGGACGTTACAAGGATAAACGTTGGAATATTCAGTGTCAGTGGCTACACGAAGAAGTGAGCGGTCGGGTTTTTTTTTCTTGGAGGCTTGACCAGTCTTCAAGCAGAACAAGTGACTAGACTGTGTCTGACAGGCGTTGTATATCTTGTTCCCTAAGACACATCGGGAGCAGACTTGAAGGCACCCCTGTAACAGGAGAACTTCTTTAAGACGACGAGCACATCTTCTGTGTCCAAGACGACAGAGACAAAGCCAACGAGACGACACAACAAGAGTTTCTACTCCTCGGTAAGTGACTGCTTATGCTTTAATACCACAGTGAGCCGGTAAGCTAATCAGCCAACGAGCTAGTATTATATTTCCTAGCTTGGTATAAAACTTCATACGGTAGTTGACGACACAAAACCAGATGACACCAAATATTTGAAAGGCTCGAGCAACCTTCACGCTTGCTCGTGATATGTAGCTCGGTAGGGGTCTAACACGAGTGCTTTACTCTACTCTACTCTACTTTATTTGCCGCTTACAGTCTTTACATTTTAAATCCGGTAGACCTTTCTCAACATACAGAAGTACTCATTGTTTAGTAAAACGTGGTTCTTCTGTTGGACAAGACAACTAATTAGGCTGCGGTGTTTGCCCAGGGACAGTTGTGTTGAGGGCAGTAGTGTTGACCAGGTTTGCACACATACACTGCCTCCCGGGATAGAGCAAATAACGGGCCTTTCAAAGTCTGTCACGCCACATGTTGTTAACTAACTGGTACGTTCTCACCTCTAAACCGCACGATCTGGACGTTCTACTCACACCCGGGAAAGAAGACAGTTGATGGGCTTAGACGGGTAGATTTGGAAAGAATGAGTTATCTAGCTCGCAGAGAAAGCCGTGACCACAGTTTTTGGTTTACTGAAACCTGGAGTGCAGTTTTGACTTCCGAAAGAAAACACTTGTGGGCAGGTACTTCTGGACAAATCATTTGTCTTGTTCGGACAGAACTAGGACAGGTGTGATTGTTTGGGGCTAGGGCAACAGCATACACATGTTGAGGAGATGTAGAAGTCATTGTTAATGAATGAACAACATCTGGATAAAGTAGGACGACTTGTGTTTAACCACGTGGAATTTCCTTGTGTAGTCGGACAGGCCAGCGATCGTCCCACGAAAAAAGGGTGCTACCGTAGTTGTTGTTACAATATTGTTGGTACCACAAAACAAACATGGCGCATTGAAAGCATATCAATCACGGAGGTTCTTATCTTTTTTCTCCCAGACAAGGCGACTACAGGTAGAGTGACGGACACTTCGGTGGACCACGTCGAGCAAGATTCGGGCCGATGCAAAGAATCAAGCCCAGGAGCCGCAGGTAGGCTTTGAAAAGCCGGTCTGAAGAAAAAAATCTTGGCGGGCCTCTGACCTACATCCGGGGACTTGCGGCTGTGTGAACCTATCGTCTGATTCTGAGTCACAGGTGCGGCTCTCCGCTGACCGGTTCAGACATCTCCGCAGAAGCAACCGTATTCAGGAAAAATACTGTCTCAAACTTCAGAACGTATGGTCTTGCACGACGTCCTAACGGTTGCTAAGGAACTGAGCGAGAAGCATCGTCTGAAAATGACGTCACCGTTCATAAAGCCGAATCCGAAGATTTTGAAGAAGAGTAATTCGTGGACTCAAGGTGCCAACCGGCCAATCAGAATAGTGGTGCTTGGACAAGCGGCGGTCGGCAAGACAGGTAAGCTTTGGCCTCTCTGGGATTTTTGTGGAGTGGGGCAAGGGTGTGTCTCGAAGTCTTGCCAAAAGTCTAAAATTTATATCCATGGATAAGAAAGCTCATGCTATCTTGACTTGTCCTTGATGTAAAATGCTAAGAGCTGGTTGTTAAAGAGGATGATAATGATATTGTTGAAGAAGGAAGATCACTTAACATCGTTAAGTTGTTTGTGTCTAGCTCACTTTGCCTGTCAAAAATTGCTTTCGTTGCTTCTTTATTGGTTTCGAGGTTGAAAATTATAAGCCACTTTAAAAATTTGATAGCCGCGGTAAAAGGCAGTCCAGAATCCATAGTTTCTACCCATGTATCATGGTGAAATCATGCTAAACACTTTCCATGGGAATGACCACGCTTTAAGCCTGTAACATACCCTAGATTCTACACTAATTCCCCTGTGTTCTGGCGGTATGTGAAAACCCAAATTCGTCCTTTCTTCTTTTTTCGTCAGTAAGCCTGCCGGTAGAAGGTCGATATGATTACTTCTACGTTAGTCACCCGAAACAGAGCGTAATAGACATAGATACTGTTGACTCAAAACAAAAACCCTACCCCGTAAGAATTTGTGAGAAATGCTTTAAAGATATCACGACCTCGAGTAAGGACCCGCTCATCTTCTATCAGCCTATGATCCACAACGATACACGTAGAAAGCATCCGTAACTAAGCTTCAAGCAGATGTGGGGTGGAAGTTTGTCATGTTTCCTGACTGTAAAGATATTTTGACAAGCATTCATTCCAACGTATACACTGAAGACAGGTAAGGGAAACGTTAGTTTGCCTTTATCCGCGGGGTGACCTTTATCCGTTGTTTTCAAAAGCAGCGTGTTTAGGGCTATCATGTGGACGAAATGTGAGTTCAAACTGCTATATTTTGAAAATATTACAATCTGAAACAACCGTCCGTCGACTTGATTTCCCTAAATGTGCTGTGTTTAAAAACAACGAATATAGGTTACCCCACAGATAAAGGTGAACTAGCATTACTTCGTTTGACCAATTGAGCAAAGGACGTTATATCATATAATGTCCTCCTAGGTTTGACTGAGAACTAGACTTTCTCCCACCCTAACATCTGCTTGGAGATAACCCGTAACGCTTACAGTCGTTTGGATATCATGTGAAAACTTTCCGGAGATTCTTAACTTAATCTTTAATTAGTAACGATCTGAAACTGTTGGGTGTTGTGTCTATAAATTTGCCGGTAATTCTTCTCAGCTGACGAACTTTAAACTCTTAATGGTGAACACGTTTTAGGTCGTAACTCTTACGCTTGTTTTCTTTCATGTGATCTCACTTCGTAAATTGTAAATACCCTAGAGGAACATAAAATCGCATGTTCTTCTTTTAAGTCTTCAGTGACGCGTGTCTTTAATTATGTGATTATTGATGTCTTAACTAAGTATTTCCTCCTGAAATATATTGAGGCCGAGCTAGTTTTGCAAACGTAGATGTATTCAAAAACAGTCCTCTACCTTTTACACGAAATCCCCATTTCGCTAGACGGTGATCGCTGAAAGATTGAACAACTAAAATAAACCAATATTAAGTACGACTAACGAAGAAATTTTCCAATGTCTATCTATTTATTCCAAAATGCAACAAGACATTTTCTAAGAAATCTTAAGTTGCAACAAGACATTTTCTAAGAAATCTTAAGTTGCAACAAGACATTTTCTATGAAATTCGTTTAGCGATCAATCAAATCTTTAATTGCTCAGCTGTCGCGCCTCTAGTGGAAGAAGGTATAAGATGTAAACAAGAACGCTTCTCACGAAGTTGGTCAAAAACTGGGCTGACTGACATCAAAGCCTGACCAGTTAAGCGACGAGGTAAATTAGCGTAGCCATATTTACTGTCCGGTCTATTGTGGAAATGAACTCATTACTTTAAAACGAGAGTTTCCCCTTGGCGGGAGCTCCAACATGAATTAGAACAAAACTACCCTTATCTTGAGTAGTAAAACAAGTTAAGATACTCCTTTTTATTGTTGGAGAGTGTGTTTTTATCGACTACCAGCTCGTAAGTGAGGTTTATAGACGTGTAACGTTAAGGGTCGCACAACCTACTGGTAGTGTTACAAAATAAAACGTGGTTGTCAAAGATTGGTATTAACACGTTACAGATGGGAAAGTGGGGAGATTTGTTGGCTAAGTCTGATGATTTTAATTTGTCCGTGCTATATTTTCACATCTAATACTGTATTTTCATGAGGTAAGCTTTTATTTTAAAGATATCATACAAAGCAGCATAACGCTACTAGTATTTGTTGCGTTATTGGTTGCTTTCGGATTTATTACCTCCCGAAAGGAGGTTTCACCTCCAACGGTGGTACTGTTTTGGGTTCTGTGTTTGGTTCTGTGTTCGAAACTGTAACTCGCGAGGTTAGGCTCCGGCTTGTTTCAAGTCTGGCGTTTGAAAGTTAGATGAATATGAACATCAGGTAGCGACCATAATCACCTCATGCAGGTTTGCGTTATCCGAACTCTTGTTTTACCTGTAGCAGGACATTCAGGCTCACAAAGTTCGGTTGGGCGGTATAGTCCATCCCCGTGAAATGGAAAACATTTGCGTCTCACAAAAAGACGAAATAGTTTCTTATCCATAGAGACATTCCTATATAAGTGAGCTGTCTCCGAATACTTCTTTCTTAAAGTACTACTTGTCGCCAGCTTGTCAGCGTCTTTGAAGATCTGAGGAAAGACTTAATCTTTTCTTTAAACCTTTGAGTCCTTGAGGATTGGAGCTAGCTCCTTAGGGCCGGACTTTTTAGACAAAACAAGCAATACATGGTGGGAATGCTTGCAGTCTAGCAAAAAATGCTAAGCTGGCAAGTGTAGCAGTTACGGGGACTAAACTCTAAACACCGCGAACCCCCAGCCGTATTGAAACATTTCCTTTGAACTTGGACTTCATAGCTACACTATACTTTCACTACGACTGTTTTAAAGTCAACCGGACATTTAGAAGACAATCCAATTTTAAAACTGTCTGTTTTGTGTTGATAACTAATTTGATAACTCGTAATTAACAACAGTACAAACTGTGTATAAAGGAGTAAGTAGTGAGCACACATGTCAAATACATTGCAATTGAGATAAATATCCTCGAGTGTTAAGCGAAACGCCCGCTAGAGCAAAACTTGAACACCCAGTAGTCCCCATCTGTAAATATTTGTAAAATTGAAAGCCCCCAACTTTTGTTCATAGAACACCACTACCTATAGTGCTCTCGTGTACGATAGCAAATTTCACGTGTGCTGTTTATCTACAATAACTCATAACAACAGTTCTTTGTTCCACCGTTTTTGTGGAGGGTTGGGCAGTATTTTCCTGGGGCTGTGTTTCATTGTACGCACTGTTTACAGGACGAGACCAGACAGAACCCTTGTTGTTCTAACCCAGCGTCCCACTCAACCTGAACGCCAATCACGTTTACCTGAAGACTAGGAGGTTATCTGCGGTTAGCCAGCACGCACAACTGAACTGTGCACCGACACGTTTCGGTTGTTCAGGCCTTTGTGGTGCCTAGTGGTACATAGGTAGTCTGTACCAGACTCCCGCCTGGTCGAATAGTAAAAGGGGACTTTGACCAAGTTAGGAATAAAGCCTAGTAGGTGTTAATTGGCCTATACTCTAGCTAGAAGTCAATAGTAAGGCCGGTGCTGAAAAGACTGAAAAAAAAGCTATGGCAACTATATTTGTCCCTATTTATTTGGCCAAATTCTTCTCTTTTTTTCATGCAACTGACATGTCTACTTGGAGACAAGTACATAGGGCAATAAGTTTCCTCGCTTGTTTCTGTGGTAGGGTGTAATTTTACAGGGATGAGTTGCTGGCCCTTTCTCTTGAACGTACCCCAATTTTCCATCCCTTCCGAAAGACGGCTGCAACCCCAACCGAAATGGTTACCAAGGATTGAACCGAGAACTCACAAGAACCAATAGATTGGAACAGGAAGTTCAACTGCTAGGTCGCTACCAGTTGAGCTACAGGGACGACCCTGTGAAAACAATTCTAGGGGTCCAAATATTTTTGAAGCCCTTCTGTAAATTGCTTGGCTTAGGCTTAACTACAAATAATCGATGCCTTTAGTTAGTAAGTAGCTAAATTGTTATCCGTCAAGACCCTGTCACACATAGCCGACCATGGCCTCCCAACCTTCTCCAGACCATGATCGGGTGTTAGTCGTGAGCAAGGTCATCTGTGGTTGAGAGTTGATCGACGAGTTGAATAACTAGTCTTCAAAACTGGTGTGCAAAGCCAACCGTAAACAATCTGAACAATCAAAGCCGGGAAAGTCATTTTCTGCTTGAATACGATCGGAGAAGCGAAGGCGAAGCTAGAATAGGATCGATTCCAGACTACTCCCAACCCAGCGCCGACCTTGGTTGAAGATTGGTCAGGAGTTAAGTCACGGGAAGGTCCTTAACGTGTGCTTAACATATTAGTTGGCTTGCAAATTTAAAGCTATCAAAGTTGTTTATGTCATAGTCTGGAATCCTTCAATCTTTTCTACAAATTGAATCTCGCAGGTGGTTGGTTCGAACACCGGGGATTGCCATGTCCCTGTCACTGGTCATTTACCGTCTGCTGTGTAAACAATACAGCAAAAACGTCTCACCGGTCTCCACATACCGGTCCGAAATATTTGCCACCCCGCAATGGTAGAAGAGAAAGGGTGGAAATATACGGTTCATTGGATCATAATACGGAAACTATGTATCGAGAACACCTCACGCCGAAGTTATGTCACACATAAAAGGTTGGCGCTCCGCTGCATTGACAGAACTTCCGACTTGTAAGATACCGACTGGATCTTTTGATACAGAAGCGTCTAAGCTGCTCCCTTTTTACTTTATCCTGGCGTGATGTTCGGTATGCTGTTTATCACTCCAAGGATCTTGTTGAAGTGTTCTGTCATGACCTCGAGGTCAATAGTTACCAAGGCCTGGCAACGCACGAACTCCAATCAATCTTTTAGTACACCTTAAAGTGTGCGCAAAGGTGCGTTTTTGTACATGAAAGCATGCCTGTACGTATGTTTTAGGAATAATTTGCGTGTACTTAAAGATAAGATTTTGTGAAATGTTGATATCTTTCTGTTCATACAGTTTATCTTTCAATAACCTTGAATCGGTAATACACCGCCGTGTTGGTTAAGTGGTAAGTTTATTGAACATGTTACGGGCACTTCTCCAGGTTAGCAAATATTGGGCTGTACGTGTTTCCTATGTGTTATTTTGTAGCTATAACAATGCTACAGTGTTGGTTCTGTTAGTCCCCCTAAAGTATGTTTTCTTTGAGTCAGTTTGTATTTTAGATTCAGTCCGAGCGGACAAGGTCTCATTGTAAACCAAAATCGATGTGGAAGAATGTTTTGTTAAAATAACTAGTATACACAAAGAGGAACAAATTAGGGGGGGGGGGGGGGTCAGTGAGTAAAGTATATAGATAAAAAAGATTATTGAATAACATGAAATGATCATATATCCTTAACAATCCACCTCTACAATATACGTTCTACTACGCCCCCAGAAGAGGCAATTCTTGTTGACTGTAGTATTCAAAGCAAATCTCCAAGCAGATGTTAAGCTCCTACTTGCTTTGGACGTCCTTTGAGGCTTCTTTGGTGGTATTCTTTGCTTTCTTTTTTTGTATAACGCCTTTCAAAAACAGAAAGACCCACAAAAAGGCCTTAAAAGATTACCTTAAGTACTTTCAGCATGTTCTAAAACGTGTCTTAGGGTGTAAGCGTACTGTCCTAGATACGACATAATGATGTTTACATAGAAACAGGTGCATCATGTCCGGAGTGGCCGTGAGTGTCCACTATACCGTCCGTCCTGTAAAAACACGTGTTATACAACGTGGGATCACCACTGTCAGCGGTACAGCTGGGGTCTTTGACTTACACGGCCTTGAGATTTCTTTAACTACTGTTTGAAGGTCACGTTTTAGAAGAGAATCAATCAAGTGTTGTAAGAAAGATCTTTGTAAGTGTTTATAATGCAATAGGTGCAGAATGTATCCTCATTTTCTTAGCGGGCTAAAAGCTTGGGAGATAGTTGGTAATCAAAATTTCTTTTTTAAATAATTCATTCATCGTTGGAGGACAAAACTGAAACACTTTTTGATACCCCTTTCAAAATCTATCCATAAAGCTAAACCTTATAAGATTTATCTATTTTACAAACCAAATCACGGATAGTGTGTAAGCGTATCTCCAACCAGATGTAGAGAGGACAGATCTAAACTTTTTTGCTGTCTCATTTTTCTTACACAAAACGTTCTTAAACAAAGTGTATCAGAGAAAGTGTATCGGAATCATCACGACTTTCCTCCTAACATCTGCTTGGAGACTTCGATCCTTGGAATCATTGCGACTAGGGCTGGGTACCGGTACAGAAAATTCAGGTCCAGGTCCGGTTCAGGTCCAAAGGATCAGGTCCAGGTCCGGACCTGAACCTGGACCTGATTCAGTATGACTCATACCAGTGGTCCATTTCACTACAAAGAAATCTGTTTGGTGGAGTATTAGACTTACACTGGCGTTTTAAAATCCTACAACGCTACCTGCACCTGTACGATTGACTGTAAATCTTGGTAGAAATTACTATAAACTCTACTCTACTTCACTCTTGTTATTTTCTTCCAACTGCAAGCGCCAAAACGTGTGAATGGCTGATAAAATAATATGTTAATTTTCTAATCGGTCCAACATCCGGTCTACCTAATTTTTTCAGGTCCGGTTTTCTGGACCGGTCCAATAAGAAAAACCGGTTTTGTACCGGTACACCGTACCGGTACCCAGCCCTAATTGCGACATATCCTCCCAACATCTGCTTGGAGATTACTTTGGACATTACGCCCTCCCAACATCTGTTTGGAGGTTACCTGGACATCACGCATCGTCACCCTGGAATCGTCACGACTTTCCTTCTAACATCTGCTTGGAGGTTGGCTACCTGGACATCGCGCATACCCTAACATCTGCTTGGAGATTCACCTGCCAGTTATGTCTTGACCTGAAACTCGTACTGTTTACAGCTTTGTACCGACCTTAGCCGATAACTTCCGGCCAGTCTGTTATACAATCAGAGCGTAATCATGCCTCATTTATCACACGTCCGTTCAGTTAACGCCTCGTTTATACTGCATTTGTCATCTCTAAATAGGTCCAATTATCGCGACCTTCGTAACACGCTCAATTTATCACTAAAGCTTCACTGGAGTTAACTATACGGCAAGGTGGTAACTAGACAGTGATTGTAATGTTTCAATCAAAATGCAAATCACATACAGGCATGTGTCCAAGCCAAACCAATACGGATATATGAATGAACAAATATCTTTTTAATTTCTTTAATACTTTTTTATCTTTTTAAAAGTTGCCATCATACAAAAGTATTTCGGCACTTTTCACTCTTTGCAAATTGGCGCTTTTGATGCCCATTCCTTTTTTACGATGTGCAATCAAACAAATAGAATTGTTTGCAGGGCCCTTGTTTAAAATTAATCTGAAATAAAACTTGATCGTTTTCTGCCTTAATCGTTCATTGGCAATTACGCAGTTCATGAAGCAAATGACTATAACTCTCAAAATACCACCATTTACAAATATATTTGAATGTCATGAAGCCTAGCAAGTACACGTCTGAAGAGTTCTGTATTTTGTCTACTATTTCCATGTCTGAATAGTTGTAACTTAACTTTGTATTGCATATAGTCATCGATTGCTACATATACCCATTTACGGTAACGCTGTACATGTGTTATGGCGCCGCTGAATCATATCAGCACAAGACTTTGTTGTTAAGACTATATATGGCCAGCTACCTTGACCGTCCTGTGTTTTCTTTTCTCTGACGGTTTCCGTTTCCTCGGCACACCGCTGTCTGTCACCACTCTCCCCTCCTGGCTTCTCCAGGCGGCCATTTTCAAGATCATTAGGAGTTGTTGACGAAACATTTTAACAGTGTTTAGTAAGCAGACGAGCTTACTTTTGTATCAGTTACACTGTTGCTACTCTGGCCTAGAAGAAGAAATACCCTGTTTCTCATACACTAGACTATTGTGTATAGGAACGTGGCCTTTTTAATTGTAGTCTACTCGAGCGTTGCTAGAGACTTGAGATCCTAAGATCTCAACAAAACAGAGACTGAAGTTGCTTGAACATGTCGTTCCTTAGATGCAGGTACCAAACATTGTGAGTCAGACCAGGTGAACGTGATGTTTTGGCACCTCAGACCGTCTTCCTGCTGTAAACGTTGGAGCTGTGTTGACTTAAGTTCACCTTGTTTGCTGCTTGGTTTATTTATAGAAATGACGTCATATGCCAATGAACTCTTCATCGTCAAAACATATACACAAGTTAAAGTGGCGCTAGTGGAAAATGGCTAGTCATTTTTGTGAAATGAGAAGCAACAAATCTAATTCGACATAACTTTTTAAAAGATTTTAGAACTCAGATTCTACGACGTTTTGGTAGACCGTACATCTAAGTTAGTGATGGATGTACAATAAAAGTATGTGCAGCTTTTTAAGCCATCAAGACCCATATCCGACCCTCAAATCTTATCAGTTCAACCGCCAGACAAGACCTGTGCGCAAAAAAATAATACAATTGCCGAGATAGAAACTCTTAGTTGTCCATATTTCAGTATTGCAGTAGACAGTTTCTTAGAAACGAACTTTAAGAACGAAAGACGACATCTGAAACGGGAAGCAAGAGTCAAAGCAAGAGTCAGGATCGTGAGAGTTCCTGTCTAAACGATAAGGTCACATGGCAAAACAAGAAGTGATCTTTATTACGTAAGATTTCCTTACAGAAGCTGACAGTTTCTTAGAACAGGAATAACGAAAGGGGAGACGTGACACGGGAAACTGTGTGACAGACAGGGCACGGGTTAGAGCGGTAGGGTTAGTATAGTCGGGCTGTAGTTTCAGGAGGTGAGCAGGGTTCAGTACACATCCGACAACCCGTCACCGACTTACACCTTACATGGCACACCTGCGAGGCTGCGCTGTGGGAGGGGAGGGTGTAGTATTGGATTCTGACTAGAACTAGTACTTGTAGGTGTGGGTACGGTGTACCGGTACAAAACCGTTTTTTTTTTTGTTGGACCGGTCCAGAAAAACTGGACCTGAAAAAAATCAGTAGGCCGGATATTGGACCGATTCGAAAATGAACAGATTATATCAGCACGTGTTTTGGGAGCTTAAATGTCGAAGAAAAGAACAAGAGCGAAGCAGAGGAGAGTTGATAGTCATTTTTTACGTACATACCGCCATTCTAGGCATCAAAATTGCGAGTAATTAGAGTAAGTGATAGAGCTTACAGAATACTGAAATTTAGGAATGGAACATCCAATACAAGATATCATTTACTAGTGTAGTGGTTAACCATAATAAAAACATGGCTCCAATGATTGTTCAGTCTAGAGGGGTTGACTAATTGGCTCTTCAGTGGGATGTATTGGCCATTAGTGATGTTTTGTTATCAAATCGGCTCCACAAAGGGCTTCAATCAGAGGTACTGAGTTATCTATGATGTGAGATAAGCAGACACGAACTGTTATACAGTTATGCAACGATACTTGCGATCATAAAAAACAAATTCAAATTACAACTGAAATTACTCAAATTACAACTGATACGTTTTGTATATCATATAGTAGCATTTTGGGAAAAAGAACTGTAAATATTTGATAACTATTAGCGATAAGATCACAGTTCTTAATGTGTGTTTTTCTAGCTAAGATTGTTTTGACGGTCTGTTAGGTCCATTAACCATTTGTATTGGTAGCAAATTTGCTCACAGCTATTGAGAGTGTTTAAAGCAAAGGGAGCTGTACGCTTGTGAAAACAGCGCCGTGAAGCAAACCCACCACTTCACACTCTTTTACACGAGTACAGGGAACACTTCAACACTAATGGAACGGTAGAACATACAATTGATAGTGCAAATACGACGTGTTTTTATTATGTCGTACATTTTCTAGACGCAAGGTGACCTGATACCAGGCGGCCATCTTGGATCATGATATAGCAGATTTTGATGATTTCGTGTGGAGCATGGAACACGCGACAATTGTTCTCAGTGTCTTGATATAATTTTCTATCTTAGAATATCAACCCTGAACAATAATGACAGTAACATACAACTTTAAAACCAGTTTGAATATTCCATCACTTAAAATCAACTATTTGAGGAGGTACTAGTATAGTGTGTCAGATGCAGTATTTCAAACCCTGAAGTGTGCAAGGTGGTTTGTTGTATTATATTTTATGTTTGATGTATTGAAGTGATTTGAACCTTTGTTTTATTATGTAACGCAGGGCACATTGAAAACCGCCCTAGTGGCGATATGCCGTCCCATGGCTAAATAAATAAATGAAATGAAATGGATATTTCTCAGAAACTTCGCCGATGGGCTAGTTCAACATTTTCCTCATGTTAACTTGTACTACGTCACAACGTTAGCTCTAATCCTAGCTCTAGCCGAACCTAACGCTTATACTTGGCGTAAACCCCGCTCTCCTTAACGTAAAGTTTAAGTAAACTTAAAGCTGCCTAAAGTCTAGTTCTAGCTGTGCTAGATTGAGTCTAGACTTAAATAGTGATATAGTCACGTATGATACTGTTCATTATTGATATGGAAACACGTTAGGATAAATTGAATTCAGAGTCAAATAGATCTACATGTATTGCTGTGGTTGACGTTTGTCAAAATGTATCAGAAGAAACTTTATTGTTAACTTCGCACTAATTCGTATAAGAATTAACGTGAGTTTTATTTTGTGAAGTCTCGTTTTCTTTCTACATCTCGTTTTAACATAGGTTCTGTTTTACTTGTCACAAGCCTGTAATGTGGTGGAAGGTGACACTAAACAAAGTGGGTCACTTTGCGGTGGCTTTGTGTTCTGTTCACTTACCTGTTCCTTGTTTGATCCAAGTGTCTTCAAACACGAGAAAAGAGGAACACTTGAAAAACACTTGTGGTCACTAAGAAACCCCGAGTTCAAGATAGACTGTTTGGACTTAGAAATTACGTGGTACCTGGTTCCAGAATTCTTAAAGTTTTCATGATGCCAAAATATGATATTATTACCTGGTAGAAAATTGGTTTTAGTTAGATTCTAGAGAGTTCAACTAACGCTGAATTGAATTTCGTATAATCATGGCTATGTTTGGATATGGCATACACACTGGAACAACCACACCCGTTTTTTTGTAGTTTCCAAACATTTGTTTACGCAGCCCCCCTAATAGGTAATAGGCGCCGCTTCTGTAGTGAAACTACTAGATTATTTAAACATTGTCACGGTTGGGGTGTCGTTCTGAAAGTGCGGTGTATGCTGATCGTTTTCTGATTACGATGGCAAAACGTATGATCCATCTAGGGTTGTTTTCCAACCGACCCGAAATAGAGCTAGCTGTCCAGGTAAATAAACAAAAGGTGAGTCAACAGTAAACACGGAGCTGTGGCTCCAGTGTGCAGGGATTAGGCTGAGGACCGTCTCCTTTTCAGCGAAAATCTGTTTACTAGTTGTTGTATGGTGCAGAATACTGGAAAGAGACGGTGCGCATAAACGTAAATTCAGTGTCTTCCAAAATAAGTGCTTACGCAGGATCCTGAAAGTAAAGTATTCTGGCCAAATAGAATATCAAATAGAAACCTCCATGCAAAAACATGGCTCATCCCAGTTGACAAAGAAATCGAGGTGCGAGATGGCTTGGTCATGTGTGCCGCATGAAACATGACAGTCTACCAAGAGTCGCACTGTGATGGACTCCGCAAGGAAAAAGACCGAGGAGAAGCTCGAATGAGAACTGGAGACGCTGTGTCGAGAAGGAGGTAAAGAGGAGAGGGTTCTCTCTAGAAGAGGCACCCAGACAGAAGAGATGGAGGGACTTCCTGATACCTCAGGTACCAGCGGGTACCGAAGAGGATTGAATGAGTGATGAGTGAGTGAGTCAACAGTAAACACGGAGCTGTGGCTCCAGTGTGCAGGGATTAGCATGAGGACCGTCTCCCTTTCAGAGAAAATCCCTGGCGGATAACAAAGGTGTTCAACCAAACTGTTTATTTTCCCGAGCTGATGCCAGGGAACACTCCGCAACGAGGGACGTCATCTTTCATGACTTCTTAGTTTCCAGTTTTGCATCATAAAAAGAAAACATTGGTTAATGACTAGGCGGTTACACTCATCGCTGGACTTCGTGCGCTTTTGATGTCGTAACATTTATAATCACAAGTAGGCTTTGACAGAAAAAATAAAACAGAGAAGGATAAAAAAAACCTTTTCCGAAACAAGACAGGTAAACTTTGCAGGATACTTGCACGACAATCACAATAATGTTCTGAGTTTGTGATCGTACGACTTCCGCACGACATACATGTGACCTGGCCCGTACATTTTGAGACTCGTTAGACTTTAGGACGAATTGTGTGCTGCAACTCGGGTATCTGGTTGTAAATATTTGCTTGAAATTCATGAAGGCAAACGTGCCCTCAAGCCTATTATACCGTTTCATAAAACCACGTACATCCCTTTGATTCACTGTATGCCAGCTGCAGTAATGCCCATTTTGCAAATATTATTTTGCGTTATTATCTGTAAAGATAGAAGGATGCCTACAAATGTCATCCCTTTGTTTAACACGGTATCTCACGTACTTACAACTTTATTACTACCAGATAACGAAAACCATTATAAATTAGTATGGCTTATTTTACGGAATCTACAACCATCCACCACAGAACATGAACTAGGAGGTGTTTCAGACACAACTTTAGACAGCTTTTGTATCTCTTAGATTCTTATCTACGAGTTCTAGATGCCTAGACTTTCTACAGAATTCCAGCTGACCGCAGGATGCGCCTGTCCCCATCAGTGTGGCTACCTCACGTCAGTAATAATAAAGGGTTAATGCCCCGGCCCGAGGTGTATATGGTGAGATAAT
>NC_049997.1:8002146-8006786 GCF_000003815.2 Branchiostoma floridae
TACATTTGCAATATATATATTGTACAATAGTGTCTATATATAATACAAACATTAAACTATTTCATCATCATCATTTAAGTAATAATTCTAACTAATCATCTGTTTGTGAGATAGCATATCAGCATCAACATGTGGCTTATTTGCAATACAAACTACATGTATTAAGTGGAGTCCTGGTACCCCCCATGCAGAGCCTTTTCACTTGGGCACGACAAAGTACGTATATATGAAGTGATTTAGGAAGGTACCGGTTTAATCACGTTAGAAAGCCATAATGAAAATGTGTAAAATCAGCATAATTCCTTTTCAAGTATCCCTATATTCCCCATGTGGAGCCCTAATTAACATAACCAATCCATCATAATATTTTTGACAGTTATGCATGGTTTACACACAAACAACAGTACAAAAAAAATTCATGACTGTCCCCTGTATAATGGTGCGGTCCAAAAAGTGGTCGGTTATTAGAATAACCGACCACTTTTGAGGTTACTGCCTGATAACCCATGGGAAATGGGGGCCTCTGATTGGCCAACTCCATCTGGCTATATGATAATAATCTTTATTGCAAACTCATGGCCGAAGGCTAATTGCAAAAATACATGTATGAAAGTACATTGATGATAATGATACAATAACAAAGTGGACATTAAGTGAAATAGGGGTCATAAACGAGTGATACTTCTAATCTAAAATGAATACTATTGGGTTTGATTTCTTTTCTGTATACAGTGGAGGATGAAATTCCCGACATTTTGGGAGACATATGCATTGGGTGGTGCTAACAGGAAAACAGTTTTTTGTAGTTCGGTACGATGTGCAAAGCTGGGAAAACTTTTGTTGACTAGTTTAAATAGTTTGTCTCTTTCGGTACTGTAGTGTGACGTCAGTACCTACACGGAAGGTAGTCCTCATGTCTTCCTGTGGAGACCTCAGGGCGGCATTCTGCCTCTGCCAGGGGAGTCTTCACCGACAACTATTTACTACTTCCAACTTGTCACTTAAGAGTTTCTGACTCGAGTTATTCAGAATGGACAACAGAGTCCTGCCAGACCGGCTCCTTGGCTGTAGCAAGACCTACATGACGCCGAGGAAGTCAACATTCCCCCTGTAAAATGCCTTGGGCTGTATTACAATCGATATCAGCGTTTCTATTTGACATTTGTCCAATACTCCGTCTGTTTAGGCTATCGTCACATTTCCAAAAGTCAAATGAATCCAGCAGGGCAGTTTTGGGGAGCGAAAAGTACTACATAAAAGACAACAAAAACACAAAACGGAACGGAAATAAATCAACAGCGTGCCTTGTGCATATCTGTTGGCATAAACTTTAATTTTTCGTTTCTGCAAACAGCCTGGCCGGGCCCCCGGGTAGGAAATGTGACGTAGGCCTTATAAAGTTATGTCTGCGCCCTGTTGTAGAATTCATTACACAGTTCAGGGTTAGGATTAGAACTACCAAAGAAGAGACTGAAAGGAAAACGGGTCTCCAAATTTGTTATGGAATGGGGACTATAGGTAGATGTTGAAGATATATAAATTTGAGAGGTCCGAAGGAGAAGAGATATTCCTGGTTTGGCGATGATTTTTGGACGGCAATGTTAGGCAACAGCTGGAGTTGGAGATCACGTTACTTGTACTGGTTGTAGATGTTATCTTTATTTCGGTTACAGTTTTTCTGTCTGTCAAACATGCCGGGTGATAATGACATTCAGTCTGGCTGCTTTATGCATAGCTCACATGATGAGGGGGACCACACAAAATGCTCGTGCGTGTATACATAAGTGTGTTTTAGAGTAACGCCATATTTCAGATGTCACCCGAGTTACAACTGTTATTCGGCAGCTGTTGAAAGACATGGAAGCGATTGTGTTTTCCATAGCTCACTGCAAAATGATTTCACGGCTCCTTTAGATTTACATGTATCATCATACATTCAAGCACTAACCCTCTCACTCTCTCACTCACTTATTCACTTACTCAATCAGTCAGTCACTCACTCACTCACGCACTCACTCACTCACTCATCGTGAAGCGTTAACGTTAACCGTCTCTCAAATGTCAATAACCCCCAATGTCAATTATCAATCCGTTCATTCATTCATTCATTCATTCATTCATTCATCCACTCATATGCATTCCTTCAATCAGTTAGAGTTAGAGTTAGAGTAGAGACTAAGTTACTAACAGTAAGAGAGGCACGCTTGCGTCGATCGGACGTTGTCCAGTTGTTATGTAAGGAATTTGCCATCCCCATGTAAAAGGAAAACTGCAGAGAAAGAACTGTTGCCTAGTGCGACCTGACATAGCCGCATTTTGCGGAGATTCCCCATGTGTAACACACGTTTTCCAACCTTCCAGTTTTCTCGTAACTTTTTAAACAAATGCTGCCTAGAAAATGACGTATTTGGGAACTAAAACTCCAAGATCTACATCCTAGGCAAGGCATACGAAGACCCGGATGTCAAAGGTCATCTAGCTACACGTGAGCGCCTGGTGACCAAATGTGTTCTATGTATGTTCGCCTGTCGGTGTGATATTTGACATTTCTCCACATGCTCGCCTGCGGTGCTGACATGATATGTACAGTACTGTGACTTTCGCATTGTGGGCATACTCTGAAGTAGACCTTGAATGTGAGAAAATACGACTTTGGCTGGTAAAAAAGGTAGCCACATAGCCTTCTCAAGACCGCAGTAGCAGTTGGTTAAACCTTATCCACTGTGTAATTGGCCATGGTATTGGAAGACGAATTCGAAGCCCACCCATCTCCTTCCACCTCGTTTGACCTCTCCAATCGGAGTCAGGTAGAAATTCTTCCAACTGGCTGTACATGTAGTGAGAAAGTCAGATAGTGTCTTTCGCAATGACACCACGTATAGCCAGGGTCGATCGAGTGCCTCTTGGTCTCATGTCCGTTAGACTAGCCATTACGCCATTCTAAACGCACAGTTTGGCTTGAGATGGCAGGACAAGCTTAAGGACAGATTTGTAATTTCTTAAAGTTGTGAATAAAACAATAGATATGTAGGACGACAGTATGAGAAGTCGTTCGTTAATTGTAAATGTAATATAGCCAACCAGTCCCGTACCGTGCCTGTGTAACGGTGTTAAAAGATCAGTTTTAACGGTTGGCTAACTCATAGTACAGCATATAACTTTTAAACAAGTACTGACTCAGTCTTTACATAGACAGACGAGGATTTTTTGATAACGATTTAGTTATCTTCCTTAATTAAGACTTCTTACCCAGTCTAGACTAGTACGACAGACTCTAAACCTCCCATACCATGCCAGTGTACATGTACGCTTTTAAAAGCTTGTTGAGTAAAGGTGGGGTCACACATGCGTATATATCCAAGTCTCTACCAGGCTCCACAGGTCGCGGGAAAAATAGTACAAATTGGACAAACATAGATACATAACATGCCAGATGAGTTAGCTGACCGAGAAGCATGGTTAGCGACCCAGCTAACTCGTCTGACATGTTGTTTGTCCAATTTCTATCAGTTTTACAACGACCTGTGAGGCCTGGAGGTAAATACTCCCATGCGCGCATCATACGGATTAAATATATACGCAGGTGTGACCCCACCTTAACGCTTGGTCTTAGAACTGTCGCTGGTAACAGGTTCCCTTTCCAGTTGATTTGACGCCCTTGAACTCTTACTGTATCAGACAGGAAACAACTTAAACTTTCCTGAAGAAAGAACCGGAAAATTTCTGACTTGTGAGCAAAGTTACGTAATGACAGAACACTTTGCTAGAGAGACTGAAGTAGCAAGTTTGACTTGTTTGAGCGGAAGTATTTTAACGTGTCAGTCAAGTTACGTAATGGCATAGCAACTCACTAGAATAACTTGGAAACGACTGTATTATATTGCGACTTAACGTTCTTAGATGTGCTTTGTATTAAGCGGAAACTTTTGAACGTATTTAGCATAGTTACGAAATGACATAGGACTAAGTTAAAACGATCTTAACCAAAAGTGTATTCCTACATTTACTTATCTATGTGTTATGTTGACACTATAAACATTTTAACGTATCAACAAAGTTTCGTCATAGCATAGCACTGCGCTAAAAAAACCTGTGTACCTACAAAGTCACTTTACCTGGGCGTCACTTTACCTGTCTAACGGAAACATTTCAACGCGTCAGTAAGGTTACGTAACCACACAACATTGCTCTAAAACAACCTCCAAACCCACCGTAACCAATTTGTCGTACCTGAACACCTAGTGTATCCAAAATACGACTTCCGGATGTTTGAATGTTTGCTTTAGTTCTGTTACAGAACTTTCTCTACCGGATTGCAGAAAGTGTAACCGTCAAAATAGAAGAAAGCAAACTGAAGCGTGTTCAGAACTGTCGAAGAATGAAAAGTTGTGAAAACAACGGGATGTTAAGAATACACTGTTTTGCTGACCTTTTTAGCCTTTGTCAATTACCTGTAAATGATAGGACATTACTCGGGGTGGAAGGTATCCTTGTTATGTACATTAACATTCCTGTGCAGAGACAAAAGGGTCTTCGGTGACTTCCAATCTTGGAACTGGCGGGGAAACTGTCGCATAGAGGATGTCGGTGATCTTTCGTCGTTTTGGTGACTTGAGATGCTTACGAGACAAGTTCAAGTT
>NC_049997.1:8008415-8039174 GCF_000003815.2 Branchiostoma floridae
CTGAGGTATGCACACTTCAGAAATCTAGGTGTCCAATACATAATTTACAAAGCATCGATAAGAATGCATTCGAAGACAACAAGGCCAAAAGTTTTCAGGTCATTTTCGGGGCAGGCGAGCTCGTCGTGGGACAAACACACTGTCACGTTCATCGCCAGATTTGTAGATAATAATCACATGTGCTCACGGCACAAGACGAGCATGATTCAACAGCAATCTTGAATTTCTTTTGGTGACCTACAACTCGTGTAAAAGTGTGAGGAACCGTTGCATTATCGCCCGGATCTACGGCTGAATGGGTCAAATTGAACGTACGCCGCCATTTTCCCGCCATTTTTAATGCTACGGCCAGCAGTAAAGTTTTACGTCATAGCGGTTGTGACGGACCAAAATTAAATGAAAATTCTTGTCAGTATACGCCCATTTTCTCATGACTTTTTGTATGCTCATGCAGATTTTTGTTTTGTACAACTACTAACAGGAAAGAAAGGAACAACAGAGGATGTATAAAGGTACATAGCGGCAGTTAATTGTGCCGTGTTTCGTTCGACCGGTATAGTGCACCCCCTTCCAACCACGCGCCCGTTCTCCGTGCAATTCCGCGGTGTGTTCCAATTACGATATTATGTTTTTAGCAGGACCAGAGAGACAAAATAATTTACACAGAAGAAGTGGCAAAGGTAAGCTGTAACAGCAACATGTAACTGGAGAAAATGATGCGTTGATCATTTGCCAAATTAGCATTGCTTGAGAAATTGCAGTAAACCGACCGGTATTATGCCAATGGATGTTACATAGCTGGATTAAAAACAAAATAACAGTTCGTTTAGCTGGTATTTTGACTTTTTCACATGGACTAGGTAGTGCTGATTTAATCCCCAGAAATGCCTTGTTAATAGATGGATATGGAGTCTAATGAATAAGAACGAGGAAACAAAACCAAAACAGCAAATACGATGACAAAAATTCTTGGAATCGCTGGTTCCTTACATCATAGCCATAATTAGCAATATCCTTTCTTGTTAGAAAATAACTTTCTTATCAGAGAAATCTTATCATCAAAAGTCTTGACCTTAATGTCAGACTCTGACCTTGAGATGTGAAACAACACCGGGCCACCCAAGAACACGTGATTGTAGCCAGCTGACTTCCGAGACTGTCAAAATAGGATATAATAAAGAAAGTGTGAAGACAACAATACGTGCCTGTACTCTCCAAGTAGAGGTTAGGGGGAAGAAGATTGTTACCTTTTCCAGACTTGTCCCGTTTTCTGATATCCATGCTGCTGACAGAAAACTAGTCTCTACCAGACCCCTTGGTGGACCGAAGCAGAATGATAGAAATAGGCCAAAGTATGCGAAATATTTTGTTTCTATTTGCTTTTGGATAGACGAGGGCAATGTGGCGCTGCACTCAAGTTAGTCACTTATATCAATAGTGCTACATACACAGTACAGCCAGGAGGTAAAGGTAGTCTTTTCTTCTACCTTCCCGGCCGAAGAAAGGTAATAACCATATTTACACCTGGGTAAAGTGAGGAAGGTCGTGTAAAGAGACTTCCCAAGGGCAAAACTTCGGGGGCACGGTGTGTATCGAACGCGGGACCTATAGATTCCGAGCCGAATGCTCTACCAGTTACCAAACGAAATGTTTCAAGTCTCAAGTCTCTATGCAGCCGAAAAGATCTCTTCGTAGCTCGCAGACTCTAACTTCGGGTGAACTCCTTTTCTGCTCTGTTACGCTGATGACTTAAGGCCGATATTTGACCCCGACCTTTTGACGTGGAAAATGAATGGCTAACCACTTGACCACCGCCAGTGAATGCTCTACAAATATATCTTGTGATCTAATCTTTACCCAGACAGTTCCCGTAATCTCTCTGATCCCCAAGGATCCATTAAAACCTGATTAGAGGTGTGTTTATCCGTCTGCGGACTTTTAATGAGAGGATTAGGGCGGACTGAGTAAACCCGTATCATGTGAGACGCGTGTCCCGTACCGACCTGTACAGCTGTTCTAGCTACTCACAGCATCGCTTTCGTCACTTGGCACTGTTTCTAGGGCTAGGGCTTGAATCAATGGCGCGTTTAAACATAATCGATATTCGATAACATATGGACGTTTGGGGAAGTGCGCTCTTTGGTTTAGGGTATGAGTAAGTAAAAATGGGAATAATAGTCAGTCTCAAATTGCACGTAGAAGCGCCACCTTGTGGCAACTTTTTACATTGCACAAAGAGAATGAATCTTTTGGGGGATGATGGACTTTCATGACTAGTATTGTGAATATGATAAGTTTGAATTTCTTGTTACTTCACAAAACACATTTCTACAGGGTTTTCTACCTCTACAGTGAGTTACAATGCTGTCTGTGTGTTGTATCAAAAATTTTGAACTTATGTCCTTTTTGTTGTTGCAGCTCTGGTTGTCCGGTACATCACGAGGCGGTTCATAGGGGACTATGACCCCACGTTAGGTGTGTTAAACATTTTCACATGTATACTTGTATTCTTTTAATTTTCTTTCAAATGCTAAATGCATTGTGTCTGATTGAACTTCGTTGTTTTATGACAGTCGATTAATCAGAAAATACAATGACAGCAAGTCAATGTGATTTTATTCCACCATTGCATGCCCATTCATAGACGTCATCTATCGGCTGACAGTAAAATTACAGGCAATACAATAAGAGTTATGATTATTGTTTTTTCAATGAACTTTCGCCCGAGTTTTGATGATTATGTTTTCAATTAACTCTCGCCTCTATTTCAATACTATATGACTGTTAAACGTATTCGGACATCGAATACGTTGGTCTGGGATGATTTAGTGACCTTTTACAACTTTTGATGTTTCAGAAACAATCTACAAGTGTAGCACGTACGTAGATGGGGATGAACTCCAGTTTGAAATATTGGACACAGCAGGACAGGTACGACGTGTTTCCTGATATTAAGTACACATGGTTTGGAGTTACGTATACGTTAGTACATGTCTGTATCATGTGCATAATGGACCATCTCTGTATCTTTTGTTCTCCGGATCCTTTTCTTCAAAATATCGCCACACGTTCATGTACAACATTCGTCACCATACATGAACGGCACCTAGCGGTTTACAACAGAACTTTTCCCAGTGCTGAACAGCCATCCCTCGATTGGGAGTGCAGTTGGCTACTCGTGTTGTCGAAAGGGGGTACTCAGGGCGATTGCTTTGTAAAAAAAATGAAAAGAGTGTACTGATGAGACTGTTTGGTTTGAAATTTGGTTTAAAAGTGCCTTACGTTTTTTTCTTTTCAATTGTTTTCTTCAAGGACGACAAGGCGATGACCTTGGAAGACAAGATCCGGTGGGGCGACTGTTTCATCATCGTGTATTCCATCACGGACAAGTGCAGCTTCGACGAGATCACCAGAATCAAGTTCCTCATCAACCACGTGCACGGGCTGCAGAACGACAAGGTCAAGGTCGGGTCATCGAACGACCGGAAGTTCGAACCTCCCGTCATGCTCATCGGCAACAAGAAGGATCTCCTGTTGGACAGAATGGTGAAAGCGCATGAAGGGGAGAACATGGCGAAAACGTTAGGCTGTTTGTTTTTCGAGGTTTCCACCAGAGAGTCGTACGGAGAAGTTAGAACTGCTCTGGACAGTTTAGCCAGAGAGTGTAAGAAGAGGTTCCGGTCGTCTGCGTCGCCTGGCAACCTGAGGAGAAGAATCAGTTCCGGAAGGCTGTTTTCTTCCTCAGACAAGAAAAAGTCGTCTGATCGGAGGTTCAGTGTGGACGTCATGACTGAAACTCCCAGAACAACACGAAGAGCCGCAATATACAGTGAATAGGGACAATCATAGAAACAGATATGTATATTATTACGTCCGCTTATTTATTTGCTTTAGATGTGTTTCTTCTGTAGTATACATCAGGCCGAATATTAATGACAAATGTACGTGTAAACAATTTGAATATATTTCTACTGTCTCTATTAACTCAAATTATAACGGCCACTATTAATGTATATATGTAAAAATCTAGACCTATGTGTTATGGGATATGATATACGAATGTATTGCGCTGACAGTTTGTAATATAGTAAGTTGTAAAATATTTGCAAGATTTGTATAGCAAACGATCGTACACAACTACCGTCGCCATGTCATACATGGATCAGAATCCACGAGATTGATGGTGAAACAAACGCTTAAAATTCCTTTTTCCAATTTCTTCTGTTTTTGTCATCGCGCTTGCCTGGTAACGCTAGTTCACTTTTATCCATGGAGTAACCTGTATTCGTCGTATCTAAAAACGGGGCATTTAGGCAAATCATCTGGATGGACGGTGGTTTCAAATTGAATTTTTTCAATATATTACAGTTTGAAACCACCGCCCGTTGACTTGATGGCCCGGATACCCTACTTTCAAAAACAACGAATATAGGTTACCCCACGGATAAAGGTGAACTAACGTTACTACTCTTCGAGAAGAAGTTGATGGGAAATCGTTACCTTTTTCTTACATGCGGTCCTTTTCTGTTGACCACTCGAGGTTAGCTGACAGGAAAGAACGGCATGTAAGAAAAAGGTAGCGATTTTCCCCGTTAACCTCTGCTTGGAGGGTAGCCCGGTACGAAATGACATTATATGTCAGATTTCAGATTTAGAACATAATGTTATCAGACGCAGCACGCCCCGTTGTCAAACAAGCTTGTTTTGGGGGGACAGGTACTTTCATTGACGTAAAACGGTCATAAATTTCTAGTGAAAGAAAAGTGATAAGATTAAACGTTAGCGGTTCGCATTCTACAAGAACTTGTAGCATTGTCAAAACAAATTTTCTTTTAAGAAAGGCGTTAACAAGTCTACTGTGATTTTCCTCGAATGTCCTTTAAATGTTACGAGTTCGACTGTTGGTGTCTACATGTGACATTGCATGAAATATGATTTTTAGGTTCGCCTTTAAGTTCTGTTTCCTCACTCTAGTGGGAAAGGGAGACATTTACGCATGCGTTAAGGTATGTTTGAAGATCAGATTTCGTGCAGTGTGCATTTTTGTCCATACATACATACTGGTCTTAGTTGCAAATGTACAGTTCCTGTGTGCCCCCATTTTCATTAAATGACAAATAATTGAAAATCCAAAATCAAGTAAAGGTCACAGACATCACAGAATGAAGAAATGAGATGTAAAAATAAGAATATATTTGTATGTAAAGATATACTATAAATGTTGATGATAAATGTCGAAGCCTGTACATGTTGTTGTAAATGGGGCAATACCTGAGGTCATAAAATGACACGTAGGTGTAAATGATTTATTGATATCAGATAGGGTTGAGCATAACAAGGCAATAAAACTGTTTTATATGCTTTATATATGAGTGTGTGTGTGTGTGTGTACTGTTGCTATAGCTAGGAAAGTTACGGTCTAAAGGTTGGAAGTAGGGCGAGGGAGTGCCGTCCTTAAGTCAAGGTTATAAAAGGTGAAGGTTTTTCTTCTGGATCACGGGGTAATGGGTTCGAAGCCCGTTCCAGTCGCCGGTGTTCTGAGCCCAGGTTCGCACACAACTACAACGATTGTAGTGGTTCTTCGGAGTTGTCTAATGGCCCTGTCTTTGAGGATAACCACACCCTGTGCACTTAAAAGAACCGACACACAACCACAACACTTGTAGATAAGAGTAGAGGCACATATCGGTGAGTGGTAATACTTATCCTTCCCAGAAGATCCTTCCACAAGTAGACATGGTCTTTCTCGAATACAAAAGATGAACAAAAGTGAAGCACAACACAAAGAATTGAAGTGTGTGTATGTGTATGCGTATGTGTACAGTTTGTGTATGTCTGTTTGTGCATGGCTATGTGTATGTGTGATAGAGAAAGAGATAGACAAAGAGAGAGAGAAGAGAGAAAGTATCAAGACGTACAGTACCAAACCTCTAGAGATCTGTCAATATCGTAGTATTACGTACATACTACCCCCTCTCCTTATGAATAAACATAACAGGTGTACAGAGTTGTCATGATGACTCATACGTAAGAATACTCATATAACATGTGGTCCCCATGTGACCTTTATTTATATCAACTTCTGATGATCAAATAGACTGTTTTACTGCCCTAATTCTGTCACATTCCTATATTGGGATGGGGATTAGAACTATATCAAAGTTTACATACACGGTTGACATCTGGCTCAAATACTTTCAAATGCTATGTGTCAGTTGTAATGTGATTCGGCTTGGGATTTGCACATGATAAACTACTGAACAAACTGTATTGGTTGGTTTGTGTAGGAATGACTTGCCCTGGCATACACTGTCTATGCAAACGGGCAGGTAGGATTTAGGTAAGGTTAAAAGGTGGAAAAACTTTAATGTTGATATGAATAAAGCAAAAATAGACCCAATAGGCAGTGTAAAGGAAATAAATGCCATTTGTGGACGTATATTTCCATGTATATGTCCCCAGTTTTGTAAAGAATTAACGTTAAGTATTGTAGCGCTTGTTGGTAGACTACACATTTTTGTGTAATAAAGATCACAATTTATCTAAAAATTCATCTTTGTGTTTCTCAAGTCAGAAATTCAACTCCATCTAAGCGCACAGGGATTAAATTAACACTTTAAGTGCAAAAATTTCTATACAATCTAAACCCCTTTGCGAGCCTTTGGTGATTTCCCCATTCCCAAAAAGACGAAAATTTGACAACTTGACGGTCGTCTTTGCCACTTTTCTGGTTGCGGCCGGGAGCGGTACTGCAGATTAGGCTCGCATAGGGTTTTGACACAAAATTTTAAAATCAAGACCTTCGGCTCATAGTAAATGAAAAATTTCTCAAAACAGGCCCAGAAGCGTTCAAATATATCTATAATGATAATTAAGAATTCTAAAAGTACTAGTTGACCTACAAAGGACCGATTTCTAGCCTTCGCGCGAGGAGGCCATGTAACACTTGGTCATCCGTCAAAGCGCCACCTATATTTATGTATAGATCACTTCTTATACGTAATGAGTGCATTAAAAAGGTACTATCTATCGTTCAATGAAGACCCATGTTAAGTAAGACCTAAAAGATCATATCTTTATGCAAAAATTATTAAGTGTTGCTATTAAAAAGGAGAGGTGGGTGGGTCAATTCCAGGTAGAAAAACGTGGATGTCACATGCGAACGTAATGCCATTGGGGGGGGTCATATGAACTTCGTGAACTTTTGCGTTTTAACCAAATAACCCCACACTTATGTAATATACACACATCTGGACACCAGACCACAAAACATCATTATAACCAAAGACGTATATATGACCACAAAACAAGTGTACAATACAGTACGGTGTATGCCTAACAAACTCTCGTGTTGCCTCGATGCACCTGTTTGTAACAGAACTAAAGACACCAAATATTGAGATTGAGTTTGATAGAATTCCAGATTTCGATGAACAAAATCTAAAACAACGAATGTAATGTTGATTTATTAACTGGATGAAGTGTTTTCCTTCCTTATACCTTACGCTGGTTTAGCTTCAACACTAAACAAGTGACCGTAGGTAACATAGTCTGTGACGTCGGTCTGGTATATGTTGGTTGTTTTGTCTTCTTTGGTGTGTGACGTTGTGCTTATATCCTATATGATTCTTTTCATGGTGTTAGATATATCGTTGTATCTAAAGTTGCCTAATATTTCTGTGTCATGTGAATCTTACTAAACAGGTATGGATTGTGAGATAACATGTGGCCAAAGTCAAAAAGATATGGTGACGATAAGTTACCGGATGGTCTACTCTAATACACAGGCACATTCACACACAGACACACCTACAAGACCGACAGGCAGACTGACAAACGCACCAAGTATTAACATGTTTCTGTTATGGACGTAATAAGTATGAAGCACGGAATAGGACCTTGATGTTTCTTAGTCGAAGTCCGGGAATATAATATGGCTAAACTTCATTTGGGACGAGAATTCTTACACGCTTCATTGCAAACGGCGACAGGAGGTATTTGATTGACAGGGTCATTAGTGGAACATTAGATGTCGGTTCCCATGTCCCACATACGATAACACACAGCTGTTGATGATGAACTGTGCGATAAGTTTTTAACTAGTGTGAAGCCATAAGGTATCATGACACAGTGTTAATGGGTGAATCCCGGGGTCCATGATGCTGGTACATAAAGTAGTACGGATAAACTTGTTGAATAAGAGGTAGAAAGCAAACGCGCGTAAAATTCTTGCACATATCGCGCATCTGCTTAACTATACCCAATTACCTCAACGGGCACCATATGCAGACATGGGCCAATCCACTGTGAAACGTACAATTTGCAGGGGTGATTTCTGAAATTATTACATACATAATAAAAACAGCTGCCGAAAAAATAAAACACCTTGCATCATCGTCCAACTATGTGTAGAGAACCTGCCAAACCACAAACGTATGCGACAACGGGAACATGCAGATATAGATGCGAACGTGCGTTACATTGACGACCAGAGAACATCACGCGTCTGCTTGCAATATCTCAATTACAGCATGACCCATATACAGGGGATCTGGACTAATACACCGAAAGATGAACATTTTGTAGGGGTGTTATTTTTATTGCGTCCCTAATAAAACCAACTGCCGCAAAAACAACAAAAAAAAACAACGTGCATCATCGTCAACCTCAGTGCAGATGACCTGCCAAACAACGTACGTATGCGGCAACGGGAACATGCAGATACCGATGCGAACGCGAATAACTTTGACGATCAGGTAACACCACGCATCTGCTTGACAAATTCCAATGACACCATGACCCACATACAGAGGATCTGGACCAAAACACCGCAAGACGAACAAATTGTAGGGGTGTTATTTTTATAAAATCCATAATAAAACCACCTGCCGCAAAAAAAAGTTCACGTGCATCATCGTCAACCTCAGTACAAAGGACCTGCCAAACCACATAGAATTCAGACAACGGGAACATACAGATACAGCTGCGAACGCGCGTAAACGTGACAAAACTAAAAGTCTGTCGACCAGAGGGTCTGGTCACAGACTAATACGTGTAGATAATCTCGCAGAAAGAATAACTTGCTAGCCTCCATAGCAGGCTCTCTGGCTCAAGCGGTACAAGAAAAGGGCCAGGGAGCCTGCAATGGAGGCTAATAACTTGCAGCCTTATTTTAATGGTGTCGGTTTTCAATTTTGCCATCCTGGATAGTTATTTGTCCAGAACGTTACATGCAGTCCAGCTGTGTTGTCAAAGCGGCCTGTCTTCAATATTTCTTCTCCTCCTTTGCACTTAAAACATCACACGTGTATCTTCAAACCATGACAGCTACAGGTAACACACCTGTCCGATACTCCAGACGACCCTTGGACCTTAAGATGCCACCTGTCTCAGCCTTATTACCTTTTCCTGTCAACGATGAGAACAGTGAAAACAAAATAGGCGTTGTTTTTTTAAAGTGACCTAAATTCATTTTATCATTGAAGGCAATTGCTGTGAGATTAGAGAAAGGTTGTAAAGACCCATTCCCCATGCTACGTATCAGATAACATGGGACTTTTTGACACGTTGCGTCAAGATATTTATATTTGTCATAAAGATAACGTTTAACGGGTTTGCTTCCTATCTTAATAACTCATGTTAGACAATCTTTATTACTGCACATGCGCATATGTAGGACATGCGACGTCACAGTGACATCATCGTCAGGTCACTCTGTAGTGCGTGAATCACTTACACAAAAAATAATTCATATACCCCCTTCCCTTCCTAACAACATGAAGACTATGAATATATAGGCAAAAAGTTTTAAAATTTAGGGATGTTTTATCAAATTGAATGTCACGGTCATTCTATCTGAAGCAGACATACATTTTGTATGTTTTACCTGTGTCAGCAGTCTGAAGTGCAGTGTAAGTTTACAAAACAATTCACAAATCACAATTCACATAGAACCATCTGCTTCTACTCCAAAATAGAAGCACTTGACGTGTCAAAGTCTTATTTAAGTTCTCCAAGATTGTTAGCAAACTGTTGTAACATTGGTTCCATGTTTTCTGCAAAACAAGGTGAATACACAAATCAACTCTCTTTTACGATCTTGATCAAAACATTTATGAGACTTGTCCAAAATGGAAATAAAAGTCTCTTGTTGCCAAGACATTTCCATGTTTTACATTAGTTTTATGACGGAACATTTGAGTTGGTGCGATCGTTATTTTTTGTAAATCCAACATTTGCATAGTTTTTTACGCAGTCGTAAATGAATTGTCGTAAATGTCAAGATGCTTCCATTATTAACACATTTATTGGGTGATATAGACAGGGGATGTCTGAGTTTGCAAAAGCGCATTTGGAAACTTTATTTGTATCTGATGTATTTCTTGTTGTTTCCTTTCTTCCTTCTTTCATTCTTTTTTTCTAACACCAATCACTTCTTGGACACTCCCTCGCGTCTCTCTAGATCTGCTTTAAGTTAGTATCATAGTTACCTTGTCTTGGGACCACCTTCGTCGTACGATTCTCGTACGGATGTCCTAAGATCACAAGCTGAGGGCATTCTCAGCAAAGTCGAAAATGTGTCATATGTACCATGATCTTGTTACGGAAAAGGTCTTCTAAAGGGTCATTGGTTTATTTTGTCGCAATCTGCTAGAAAAATCTCCGGTATCAAAATCGTACGACAAGCTATGAATGTGACCGCTCCGTTATTTGCCATATGTCTGTTACCTGTCCTGTATAGAAACACGTGGGTACATCAACAACAAAAAAACTACCGAAGTGTTCTTTCACCAGACGCGCCGACAACACTCGTAACAATCTTATCTGCCGGACACTAAAGGTTTGTGGGCGGGCGTGAGAAACAAAACCACGTTACACAAACTAACAGAATCAACCGTTCCAGTCTCGCTCGGTGAATCACACAACAAGGGGCGGAACGGCGATGAAAACAAAACCTGTTGATTGACAGCTCTGTGTGGGTGATTTGTGGCGGTGTTTTTAATGGAGAGTGTTGTAGATTGTTACGTCATGGGAACGGTCGGTGCTGAATGGTATCTGCACGGGTTTATGTTGATAAATCAGGTGTGATTACAGGTGTGTAACCGGGCGCCAGGTAGGGTAAAGTGGGCGAGAACACCTGTACACCTGTGCTGTGGGAGGCGGGGTGAGGTTGGAATGGTATGAATCATATAAAGGCTTACGTGTCATTTTTCATTGATAAAAACATTTGGTTGTATATGTATTCTAATCTTAAAGCAAATATAGTAGTCTGGCTTGTTTTGTGAGTACTTAGCGGTGTTTTTTTCTGAAGTATGCGCCTTTTTTCCATGAGGCTATCTTGTAAAAAAAACACGTAATCTTCACAAAACGTAAAAAAAGAATTCCCTCAAAACAAGCCAGACTGCTACATCTACTTGGAGCTTACAAATATTGCAAATGTATACTTTCTGTAAAGCATCCTAAGCTTTTCTAACTTCACACTCGAAAAAAAAAACACATTTTGAAAAATGAGCCTAACACTAGTCGCCTTATATTTAGACATGAATGCTCTCTGTTTATTGTGTAAGCTGTTCCGAAGTATATGGGGAGGGCGGTCAGTGTAGACATCCCGTCAAACATCTGCTTGGAGAGTACGTGATATGTCATCCCTGGTCTACTGCAAACCCTTCGAACATTAACCTTGAAAAAAGACGTAGACCCCACGAGTAGACCTACATGTGTTCCTTCTGAGTAAGAAAGAAGGCCATTCAGTGTTCCTAATGACAAAATGACCTTCTAAACGCCTTCCTAGTAAATATACGCAATCTCCCCGCCCCCCCCCCCCAAATTTTGCCAAGGTTCCCAGAGAGGCCGGTGAAGGAGGCTAGAGGTTACACAATTCTGCCGCTCCAGACGTGCGTAATTAGTCTGATTGGGACTATTGTCACCTTGTTTGTCATCATTACAGACAGGGTAGAACTCAAATAGAAGGAAGAAAGAGAGAAGGGAGAAAGGGAGAAGTCATTAGGAGATTAACACAAGAAAATGTTACGAAACGAGAACACGAGAAAGGGTTACGAAACGACTCTACTGTCAGAAATGATTGATTCATTGATTAGGTGCACTAATTACTTTCTGTGACGACAGAAGTACAAAAAAGAGAGAAAGAGAGAGAAAGAAAGGGAGAAAGAAAAAGAGAGAAAGAGAAAGACAAAAAAGAAGAGAGAAAGAAAGAAAGAAAGAAAAAATAAAGATAGCTCCCCCTCCACCAATCCAGTAAATGCCACCGTTTCTAGATGACTGAGAAGGAGGTTAGTTAAGACTCGGCTTTGGACGACAGAAATGATTTATGCATTACTTATGTGGCTCAAGGTAAACGTTATGCACTAATTACCTTTGCCAGAATGGCTAAGGTTATGTTTTAGGCTTGTGAGTCTGTGTGTCTGTGTGTGTGTGTGTTAACAGCATAACTCGAGAAGCCTTTGATGGATCCCAATGATATTTGGTAGGTGGGTAGAGGTCGGGAAAACGAAGGTCAAGTTCGATAATGGGCCCCCTAGCGGCTTGCTAAGGTACTGCAGCAGAAACTCAATTTTTTATATCTCGTGTTCTGGACATGCTGTGGTCATGATTTTTGACTGGTAGATAGCCCTCGGGGCAGAGAGTAAGTGCTGTGAGTTTGGACCCCCTAGCGGCTTGTTTGGAACTGCAGGCGCCGGTTTCCTTTCAAACTTTGGAGAAGAATAACTCTACAACGTGTTGACGGATCGTCATGATTTTTGGTATGTAGATAGAATGAGTGATGACTTACATAATGATATACTAATTATGCAAATCAACAGCTGATTTGCATAATTAATGAGGAAAATTTATAAATCCACTGCATTCCATGATAGGACTTTCAAACTTGTCACATATGTAGCTGGGAAGGAGAGAAAAGTCGATGGATATCAATTATGCAAATGATGGCCTCATTTGCATAATTAATGAGAAAATATGAAGATGTTGACGGATCATCATGTTTTTTGGTATGTAGGTAGCGTAAGTGAAGACAAACATAATGAGATACCAATTATGCAAATCAACAGCTAATTTGCATAATTAATGAGGATATTTTATAAATTCACTACGTTCCATGATAGGACTTTAAAACTTGTCACATATGTAGCTGAGAAAGAGAGAAATGTCAATACACATTTATCATGCAAATGATGATCTCATTTGCATAATCAATGAGAAAATGTGAACGTGTTGACGGATCGTCATGATTTTTGGCATGTTGATAGCCTAAGTGAAGACTTATATAATGTGATACTTATTATGCAAATTAGACATCATTCTACATAACAAACCTGGTTTATTTGGCAAAGGTATGTGTTCGTGGAACTCTAGTTAGTTTCTGTGACAAAACCTTGGAGGACAACACACGTGTAGAAGGACATGTTATTCACAATACGTCCGCTTCTAATGACTTGTGTTTCTTTGCTCTTTGTATTATAGATATGTTCTAGACAAAGGTGTCTGGGTAATATGTTTGTTCCTTATAAGCACCGCTATGTGTGACACGCTTTCTTGGACAAGGCCAGGTGAAATGTACGTTACTTTGTTTCTATGAAAAAAAAAGAACGCAAGGATATCTTGTGTTGAAATCAACAGTAGTGTCATTCTTTTACTGATTTGTATACTGTAATAAAACTACAATTTCGATTTCTTAAATCTAAATGTACATACCTGTAAAGACATGCAGAAGTAATGATGACGTACTATAGAATATACTGTAACAAACTCATGTAAAACATATACTATAATGTCAGCATCAAGTTACTCTATCAGGATTTAAGTAAATCATATCTTCCAACTTTCATGGTAACTAGCTTTAGAGTAGTTGACTTGATCAAAGCATATATATTTACGTGGATATCATTCAAGTTCTCGGGGATGTTTTTAAAGTTCTCTTGTGAGGGCTCGTGTGACACATTTCTTGGACAAGGCCACCTAGCTGTGCTGTTCGCCTCTGAAAATAAACATAAATTTAATGAGAGTCTTTTCATACCGTAAACAGTCACGTTGGACTCACCCCAATCAAACGCCTTTGGGACTAATCTCCAAGCAGATCCTACGGTGCCATAAGATAGTATCAAAGCTGGCCAGGGACTATAGCCGGCTAAGGGAGTCAAATGGGGAGTTTGATACTAACGTTATACATAACGCACCGTGGATCTGGTTCGAGATTATTTGGGACAAGGCCAAACGTGCTGTGCGCTTTGAGGACATTACACCGTATACGTGCGCTTCCACATGCTTAAAGTTTCTTAGAATAAATGTGTTTCTGATAAGACGTTCGGTCTAATCTCCAAGCAGACTTGCACCCCGTAAAGCTACTCTGCAAGCAGAGTTAGTGCTCCGACTGTTTTTTTTTACATTTTCATGGAGCCTAACCTCTGCTTGGAGAGTACAGTAAAGCGGGGTATCTCACTGACGCTGCGGCGAGGGTGAAGTTGTGTTAGCCTTCACACCATGGTGGGAATAACATGCAAAACCGGCACAAATATTACTATAAAGACAAAGCGAAAAAGATGGGTTTTTTTATCGATGGCATTCATTGAGTGCTCTGCCAAGTTGCTCGGACTCATCGACGTCGCCAACAGCTTCAGTGAGCCCCCTGCTTAAGACAGTAATATAGCAAAACTATCAATATGTATTTGTACGATACACCCACAAACCAAGGATGCCATCAATTTGCTGTAGTTCAATACATATGATCCTTATATGCAGAAATTGACGTATAGTGAATAATTTACCAAAAGAGTTCACCGGTCATAGACTGAGGTAACGCTAGTTCACCTTTATCAGCGGGCTACCCCCGAATAAAGGTGAACTGGCATTAACGGTTCCTGGCCGTGTTGCACGCCTAATAACTTAATTGAACTTGGAACTGATCATACGTATACACTAACCTGCTCTCTAAACAAATATGCCTTTCATGACATGTTTTTCCTTCGGTGGTGCCAATAAACAAAAGCGTCTGTCGACTCGAGTGTTTCACCAGTTGAAACGCTTGTGACATGGTTGTGCGACAAGACCTCGGGTGTTATGATCCACCTCCAACACGATTCCACAGTTTGTCGTCCTTTTTTCAACCCACAGCAAACTTTTCTGATGTTTGCGAATTCCATTTTGCACCAAAACGGCAATTAGTGGAACTCTCAGACAGTTTGCTTAGTTTAGGGTTGGTTTAATTGGCGAGAATTGCGATAATATTTGCCGAGATTCAATAACTGTAAAATAACAAAGGCAACGTTGCGCTTTGTGACACCGCTTGGGCTGATGGTGGTCCTTTTCAAGAGTAACAAATTTCTTAGAATTCCCATATCTTTACTTTGCTATTAAAAACTTTCCTCCTTCTATATTTTTCTTCTGTCAAGAGGAGTCTTTTTTCATGGAAACGCCCCAAAAGAAGTGCTTCAAATGAGTGTTAAAAAGATGTAACGTTAGATGTGAGCAAAAAAAAGCCAAAATCGGTAACGTGAGTTGACGTTTGAAAGTTAATGTATAACGTTTGCAAGTTTAACTTCAGCTACAGTAAAACTCTTGACAACAGTAATCTTTAATTTCTCACAAGAATCTCTGTAACCTCTTGGTTGAAAAATAAAGAATCTCGTAGAGAAAATGTCAAGTCATCGAATTTCAGGTGAGCAAATTTGCCATGCAGGCTAGGTGCGAGCTAACAATGGCCGCCATTTTGGAGCCTTCGAACGTGGTTCTATTTGCCATGCGCGAACAGGGAGACCCAACCCAAACATATTTGGGCATTTCTGGACCACATGTCGGGACAGACGATAAAGTGCGAAAATTAGCGAGTTGGTCGGGCTCTGAAATTCAACAAAAGTCGAGTGAAAGTAAAACAAGTCTAAGCCACTTTAAACCAAGGACATTGTCTATGGTGGGGAGGGGGGCAAGATAGAGAGCGTCAAATTTCATTTGGCCCGGATCGTTTCACCTCTTCAAGTTCAACCCGTGTCCTGTTAATCGCTTTCAGGGTAGACTTAAGTAGCATAACAAGATTTTAGTAGATCAAAATCACATTTTTCTTGAACAAACTGCTAAAAACAGCTACGATATTGAAGAGTACAGCTTTCTGAGAGAAAAAAAATTACCCTCCTCCCACCAAACATCTGCTTGGAGAGTCACTGGCTGAGCATATTCTTTTATTCTCAAAAGTGTGGCTTTCTAAGGAGGTCATATGGGACCTCCTTGGGCTTTCCAAAGAGCGTTAAACGTTAAAAGAAGCCAGATATCTGTTTGGAGCCAAGGCCAGTAGCTTTGCACCTGAGTTGATGACCCCATGTTTTGACCTTGCTCCTTTACATGAACTCCATACGTCTGACCAGAAATGAACACACTCCCACATCAGCAGGCACACGCTCCAGTTAATCTAACACAACGTTCTCAGCAGTTAATCATGTTTTCTGTCAGTGGGGTACCTGCAGACGACAATATCTCACCGCTACGGCGCTAGCTCACTCTTGTACACACCTGGATTCTCACGCAAACTACAGCAGTAGCGGAATAGGTCATTTCATTTCGCCCATCTTATTGAATAGTGGGAGTTGATATCAAAGGGTGGAGATGATAAGGTTTTAATATGTCTGCACGCGAATAAGCTGTGAAATATGTCACAAGATAAATCATACAATTGGATAAGGTCTCCAACTGCTGCCTCTCAGTATTTAAGTGTGAATGGGTCTCTGTGGACAAGTGGAACTAGTTTTCATCTAGCTCTTAAAAGAAAACATAAATCCCAATTCCCCACGTTTACACTCAAAGGAAAACTACCATTCATGTTACACAAAAATTCTTCATCTGTTTCAGTAAAGGAAGTCAATCGCAAAGAATCGCAAAAAGGATGCAAATTTCGAGAACGCTGCTGTCGTGTCCTAGTCGTTTTAGGCTTCGTCATTTGAGCCTGAAGATTTTTTTGAGCTATTATCTATTGTTACTATAGATACACTTAACAACTGGCCTACAATAGAGCCTTGAACTTCAAGTAAAAGTAATGAGTGTATGTGTGTGTCCGGATTTTTGGTACCGTCATCCTTCGCCGGGGTACTGTTGCAACAATACAGGGCAGCTGATAGATGAAGTGATTCGAAGAACGGAAGAGAAAAAAGGGAAGTAGGAAATTAAAGTTCAAGGCAAGAAAAGGGAAGTAGGAAACTGACAACATCGTCCTTGTGTATGACAAAGGAAAATACACAAACCAGTGAGCACTTACGGTATATACTTGTTTTCGTTCTATGGGGGACAGCATACTTGTTGTTACAAGACATTTGGTAGCACAACATTATGCAAACGCTGTGGGTTTGTTTGAATGTCAAGGTCTCGGTGAGAATCATGATAAACGTTATTTACTTTAACTTTCTTTGTGTTCACTGCCCCCCTCCCCCTTCCAATCATAGCTTGACACTATGACGCAAAATCGCAGTTGTTCTAAGACTTACATCTTACTTTCCAGATGTTGGAATTACAGAATCGTTATATGAGCTCATATTTCAAGCTTTCCATACCCCGTGTAACACATCCCTGGTTTTATCGTTAACATAGATCTCTGACAAATAGCTTTTGCCGGAGTGCTTTGAGAGCCGTGAGGCTGTGTAGGTGCACCTGCTGGGGTGAACACCATGGTTTATACCAACTTCATTATCGCCCCTCCATCACGAACGGTGGTGACTGGTGGGCCTTCAGTCTGTTAGAAGTTCAAGGATACGGGTTGTTGACTGGAATGTTGCCATTTTTACAAGAGTCTTAGAAGTTATGTAACAGGTTAAACAACAAGTCTGGCAGTTGAGTTGAAGGTACATGTAGTGTTATTTTCGTGACAGAGTGAAAACCTTTACTTATAAAGCATATCTGTTCTTACATTTTCAATATCACAAAGAAACGAGAAGAAGCCAAATGTACGCAGTAGACTACGATTCTAGTGTAGATTCATTATATCATTATATCATGTTGTATCATTTTTGTGACCTGTACTGAACCCAGTGGGTATGACTGTACAATAAAGGTCTTCATTCATTCAGTATTTGCGTGCCTCGATAGAAGTTATGGGACTTTTTACACGACAAACCTTCATAGAACACACTGCTCTGATAGAATCTTTAGAAGTTATGATATGTTAGACAAAGAGCAGTTAACGTTGATTTGAAAGTAGTATTTTGTCTTCGTGACAGAGTGTTAAAATGTGTGGCATTTCCGTGACTCTTTTAGAACGGCCTCGATAGAAGTTATTGGATTTTTACACGACAAACTTTTATAGAACACACTGGTCGGACAGAATCTTTAAGAAGTTATATGATGTGTTAAACAACAAGAATTTGACTTGAAGGTAGTGTTTTTTTTTTAATTCGTGACATAGTGTTAAAATGTGTAGTATTTGCGTGACTCTTTTAGAACGGCCTTGATAGAAGTTGTTGGATTTTTACACGACAAACTTTTATATAAAACGCTGGTCTGATAGAATATTTAGAAGTTATGTAATATGATAGTCAATCCACCTGTTCTTTTGTTTGACTAATTGGGTTTAACATGAAAGACAGACGTTTGAAATTTTATAGAACAACCTGTTCTGATATTAAAGTGTATTATAAGTCTGTTTTGTTTGACTCTAGTTCTTGGTGAAAGAAGACTAAATATTTGTTATCTTCGTTCTTGAGGTTAATTCAGTATTGTCTTCAGAAAACAATATGAGCATAAAGGACAAACTAGCAAAGTAAAAACTGTTCACACAAGAGTCTTAAATGTTGTTTAATGTGTTTAATAGCCTCAATTACTTTGACACCAGTTCTTGGGGAGTATCGAAAATCTCAGTCATTTACCTTTGCGTGACTTGGTCGTTTTTCGTCCGTCGGAAGTACCAGGATTTTACAGGAAGAAATTTATACGAAACACATTGCTATTACACTAGTCTTAAATCTTATGTAATGTCTTATACAACCCAGATTGGCTTGGCTGTAGTACCTGGTGACAGTGCTGAGGATTTGTGACCGTTGCGTGCGTTCTTCAGTGTTGCCTGGGGTGAAGTAAAGGGGATACATACCACAGACACGCAGACTTTTAAAGAACACTTAACTCTGACTCCTTCAATATTGGCTGGAGTGAGGTATAACAGGATTTTTCACGGCAACCCGTTTATAGAACAAACTCTTTAAGAGAGTTTTATTAGGTGTTACATAAACTCGCCTCATTGTTGATTTGGCCTGACGCCATGCTTCCTACTTTTGCGTGACTGCCGTAGTCTTATCTTGAGTGAATTAGCATGGTTTCACACGACAAACCGTTTATAGAACAAACTTTTCAAAGACCCTTTATCAGGAGTTAATTTATACGACAGATAGACACTGATCTGGCACTGCCTCTGTTGAAGCTGCATTTTGGTATTCTGTAGGTTATATATGGGTATGTGTATGGATGGATGGATGGATAGATGCATGGATGAATGGATGGTGTGTATTTGTGTGTGTGTATGTGTTTGCGTATGTGTTTGTGTGTTTGTTTGTGTTTGTTTGTGCTTGTGTGTGTTTGTATGTGTGAGTGTATGTGCGTGAATATGTGCGTGCGTGCGCGCGCGCACACGTCTGTGTATGTGTGTGTGTATGTGTGTACGAGTGTGTGTGTGTGTGCGCGCGCGCGCGAGTGTGTTTCCATGATTGCCAATACAATGCAGCGTTCGCAAACACCCTCAGCTCTGCTATTGTTACCTGCGATAAGAGGGGTCCCAAAGCATTATGAGTATGGGCGTGAATTCTGATAGTTCTGCTTACCTAGTTGATATTATATTCAATAGTTTATTGTCAGACACCAAGGCCCATAAGGACAAACAATTACACGATACATTATACGAAATATATGATATTTCATTTTCCGATATGACTCCCCGAAAACATCATTCATGACGTAAAAGTCAATCTTAAATAGCATTTGTTATAATCTTTCGTCCGTCCTTAACCTTGCAAAACCGACAGAGCGTTTGTCTTAGTCCAAGTGCAAGTGCACGTGTGATCAATGAAGACTTCTTAGTTACGGAATAATATTTACCGAGAACTGAGGTAACCATGTGGGTGCGCTACCGTCGCACATGTGGCAAACCTGACGCTGATTGGCCACGTTTCACTTGTCTTAATTAATAGCCAGATGTGCCAACGGTTTTTAACAACTCACAGGCCTTGTCCGCTGAACCAGTGTGACAATATGTTCATAGGCCAATACGTTATGTAACTCAAAGGTCCAAAGTACGACTTGATGGAAAGATATTATGACTTACACCTGTCTCCTTTGGCATGACATTATGCAACCTTAACGCAAGAATACCGATATTGAAATTGTTAAGACTCTAATGACAAAGCATGAATGCGAGTATAACGTTGCTGTAGGAAAATAAGCAAAGGAATGTTTTAAACGCTTTTCCAGATTTCCAGAAGTTTAACGTCACTTACGTAATTTTACCCAGCAGTTGTAGTATAAACCTCGTTTGTCAGGTGTCCAAAATGTCACATCATCTTCACTTTTTGTTCTTTTAATTTCTTTTTATCTCTTTCTTTCTTATCAATTTCCCTTTTCTTTTTCTCCATTTTCACCCACTCCCTCACTCCCTTATTCACACGCACAATCTCACTCATTTACACACACACACACACACACACACACACACACACACAAACACACACTCACTCACACAATCTCTCACTCACTCACTCACTCACTCACTCATTCACTCATTACGCACAATCTCACTCATTTACACACACACACAAACTCACGCACGCACTAACTCACAAACTCACTTACTTGGTCACAAAAATAACACAAGTATAGCACAATGTGGCATTGGTCCCATACAAGGACTTTCTAACTTTGCGGCCAAGGTCGGCCCTAAATCTTCAAGACACTTGGCGACGACAGAAGAGTGCATCACGCTAGAGTTCAAGTCCATTTTCTCAGGGTCGGTTCTCACAAAGTAAATGTGTGTCCGTGTGTCTGTAAGAGCTGCCGGTACACGCGAGGCTCGCGTGTCTGCAGGCACGAATGTAGAGTCAGGTTACGGTGGGTTCTCTGGATGAGTTAGAGGTTTAGTAATAACGAGAGACTGGTGTTTTCTTCAGATATTTGTACAAGGACATGGAGCTATGGTGCAGCCAGCAATTTAAAGAAGGGTGGTGTAATTCAAAGGGAGTAAATAACATCTAAGAGATTTCGAGAAAGAGAGAGAGAGTGCTTTCAAGGGGGAGAAAGAGAGAGGGGGAGTCACAGACCCACAGGGTAACAGAGAGAGAGTTACAAATATAGGGGGAGAGAGAGTCACAAAGAGGGGAGAGAATTACACAGACAGAGATGGAGACAGAGAGAGACAGACAGACAGACGAGAGAGGTAGAGAGAGACATAGAAAGAGTGTGTCACAAGAGGAGGGGGGAGGGTCAAGGAAAAGGAGAGAAAGAAAGAAAGAGAGAAAGAGAACAGGTATGTGTAAACTAGGCTAGGAGGCCATCCAAGTAAAGAAAGTAAAACAGGTGCGAAATTATGTACACCCCATTTGTAAGACCCCGTCTGTCTGACAGGTGCGAGTCTTGTACTATATCAGTCAGCGGCTTGTCGCTAGTCTCATACCACATGGTCAGATTTACGGGATCGGAGGGTTCGCATTGTGGCAGACTGCCAGGGCTCACAGGAAAGTGCCTTACCGATTAAACTACAGGAAAGTGAAATAATCCGGCATTAAGTGCTCTCAAGATAGAGATAAAGAAGGATTAAACACAAACTACAGGAAAGTGAAAAAATCCGGTATTAAGTGCTCTCAAGGTAAAGATAAAGAAGGATTAAACACAAACGATATATTATAGGATTCATAGGTATAATGTTATCACACGTTTCTGGCTTGTGGCAGACGGTAAGGGCTCACAGTAAGTGTTATACTAAACGTTGCTACAAGTACTATAGGTGATAAGGTAACGTTAAGTTATAGATAAGGACGTTTAAACACGAAAGATATAGTACGTGCTATGAAGGTACAGTATATAAGGCACTTATGTGGCTTGACTGGACCGGTCGTGAGTACGTTGTACCGATTCTTACAACTATATGAAGGCACCAATACAGCATTAACCGTTAAAAAGGAAACTCAAACTCAACTCAAACTCACAGGAATAAGTTTGAAATACAGAGTTAAGTGAGCAGAGTGTGCAACGTGCTTTAATGTTTGTGGCCTATTGTGTAGTTAAAAAGGATTTACAAATACCGCGCGATACTTGCGATATTGCTCTTTCCAAATTCTACTGTAACGTTAACTTATCTAGAAAATTACATTAATAACATGGTGCAATCACGTTTTTTTTCTATGGACAGACTTTGATAGACATGAGGTGTTTGAGAAATTTCATTAGATAGGTTGTTCATTTGCAAGTGTAGACCATCTCCTTGAAGCAAGGATGTCAATACTAGAAGCATGAATGTCGAAATGTTATTTGCTCACCTCTAGTAAAACTACAAGAGGAACAATACGCATCTAGGCCAAGGACATTCATGATAAGGAATACGGCTTTCAACTCAATAAAGGCATCAGACACATTTGATCTAGTTCTGGTTCAAAAACGTGCCATGATCTTGCATACATCCAACCCACTAGTGCAGAAAAAGTAGCTCTAATTTTAGCAAGCTGACATTCAAATCTGACATTCCAACAGCTTTTACATATAAGAGTCGTCCAACGCTTTAGGACGTGTTGCTAACAAGAACCTGTACATTCGTCAGGCAACGATAGGTAGAAAAGTGCTCGACATATGGCTTTCTTAAAGCTCGTTATATGGCGGAAAGGAATGCCTTAACTTAACGTGCATTGTAAGTAAGCCTTTGTTCTTGAAATGTGTCAAGTGCGATAGTGACTTTCCTTTGAAGAAAATGCATTCGCCACACGACATTTTTTATGACAACATCGAATCAAATTGGAGACATTCTTACAAAAAATCTATGAAGTATTGTAAAGGCTGAGTTGTTATGAAACAGAAAAGACTGCCGTATGATCCTCGTCGACAATAATTCTGCATGTGTCGTATACGTAGAAAATCGTGTGACCTAGCAATGAATTGTACGATGTACTATGTGACTAACGGCTGAACAAAGTATAGTATTGCATTGTTGTAAGACTTTAAGGATAGTAGTGTTCATGTTGAGATATATGTATAGTAGAAGGCGGTAGGATTTGATAGTAATGGCATAATTACAACGCTGCAGTGTACCGCCATCTCTGTATAAAATCTCTCATCTTATCTCCAATCTCAATTAGTAACACAGTAGATCGTTTCCGACATGCGATATGCCTGACAACGTCTCCGTTAACTCTAACACAACAGCGCAACGCCGTCAGATCTTTCACTTCTCGCATGTTCTAACGCGACAACTTCCGATCCTGAGACGGATTAAGTCCGCTCGGAAGCGCCGGGCTTAAGAGCGGGGTGTACCCCCTTAATTGGGCGCTGCTCCCTCGTGTGTACAGAGCCAAGTTCACTTGAACCGCCACTTCCTCCACACACGACCTACTGACCTCTCGGTCCGGATCAGCGCTTCTGAATAAGAAACTATTTTCAGTAGAAGTCTGGTGCGGATGTATTGTCCCATGGCGGGCTCGTGTCTGGCTGGCCTCCTTCGCATAGTTTCCAAGCAGATCCTACGGTGCCATGAGATAATATCAAAGCTGGCCAGGGGTGACAGCCGACCAAAGGGAGTCAGACGGGCACTCCTAGGACGGCTTCACACATCTGCCAGCTTTTGATACTATCTTACGCTACCGTAGGATCTGCTTGGATATTACTTCGCAGACGTTTTAGGTAGCCTCCAGGCAGACGTGTGAGCTGTATTAAAAAAGAAAAGAATCTGGCCAAATAGGGACAAATGAGTTACTATGGGTTCTCAGTCAGTCTGTTACAGTCTAGCCGGTCAGTTCACTCCTAGGCTAATTACTAGTAACTCCTGCTAGATTTTTATTCCGAAGTTCCCCTATTCCCATATTACTATTGGCCAGGCGGGAGTCTGGTAGAGACTACATTTTAGGCGTGTTTTAGGTATGAAGGACGTATTTTTGTGTGTGTGTGTGGGGGGGGGTCTGATTTGCATTTTTTTTAACTTGCAAAAGATTCTCTGGCAGCCACATCCAACATTGTACAACAGAAACTTTGTTAGTTTGTGTACACCTGTTTTAAGAAAACTGAAGAGGCATGTAAACGATAGATACAGTGATAGCATAGCTCCAGATGTTTTGTTTCTCCAATTTTTCACTTCCAACACTACTTAGCCATTACTATTCCTTGTAACGCTACGGAATTACTGCATTTAGCCCATGTTGGCAGGAACATGCAAATAAAGATCATCATCATCATCACCATCATCTAATGTTGAGGGAGCTCGAAGCCGCATGCCTAGTCCCATGTTGAAAATCGCAAATCAGCCCGACCCAAAAAAAGGTCTACGAGGGCTAGTGTCTGGCGCTCTACACTGCCCCTCGGTTCAAACTTAGGGAAATTGAAAAAATCAACTCCATCCGGGATCCAAAACTCGTGAAAATAAACCACTCGGCCTTTGATCAAGAACAGCATCACCAGAGGTATCCGGGACAAACGCCAAATGTTTAGATTGGGTAATAACTAGACGAGCTAACCTAGTTTGCGATGATAGGTCTGTTCTGTGTTGACTTAACGGAAGTATTTTGACATTTCGATTAAGGTAGAGTCAAGGAAAAAAATTGGATATCTGTATCACATTAGAGCTTTCTAGGCCATTTTAGTTAGTTCCGGAAAGGCAGACGTTTGAACTTGGGGTAGCATGTTTGAAGTTAGCAGCAAGTAAAGTGTTTGACAGATATTTAGAGGAAAATATATAAGTATTAAGTAATAATGAATTTGAACAGATGACGTATTTGTGATGGAAGTTTAGTTGATAACGTTAGCTTTCTTCAATAAAAGCAAAGATTTGAAATTGAGCTTTGCAACAGATTCTTTTGAAAAAAAAAGGATAACTTGAAGTATTCGCATGTGCCAAATTTAAGACTAAAAGTAAACGTTGAGGTTACCTGTACATTTTATGTTTCATACAATGCACTTCACCCGGTCCGTATGTTATCACTTTTAACTTCTATCCGTGACTTTTCTTCGTTTTGGAGTAACAGGAACCCCGTAGACTGCCCTGTCAGATGTGACATTAGCTTTAAGGCCTCTCTTCTATTGAAAAACGTGTTTCTAAGTCCAAACAACTGACAAGAAAAAGTCGTGTCAGCCGAAAGTACTCGTTTGAAGCAGTTGTCTTTGCGCCAGCTGGCGTGATGAAACAGTCAATAAAAGTACGTCTTTCAGCACGATTTTAGAGCAGGAATGGATCCGAATGAAGTTCTTAGTGATAGTGACGTTTTCTGGCTGCATGCTTTCTTCGACAGCAACCACAGAGAAACCGACCTGCCGTAAAACGATAAATATTCACTCCCAACATCTGCTTAGAGATTTAACCAAACAGCATTTACAACTAGAATCTAATGTTAGAGGAGATGATTGTAATATGCTCTTCTATGTGACAATGTTTTCATGAATCTTGAAAATATTTTGGACCTTTCTTACCAATCTGTGCCTGAGGATGATTAAAATCCTGTCCAAAAGGCAGTTTCAGAAACAACTTATTTGTTGCCTAGCAACGCTCACCATGGCTGACATCACAAAGTCAAGTTCAAACCAATTAGACTGTTACACAATATCAGGAAGGCTCCGAGCCAGACATACTTGTACCGAGGGCAGGAAGAGGACTTGACCCTCCAGACCGCTAGTCTGGAGATCAGGCCTGTAGGACTGACACGGATCCGGCTGTTATATAAGCCTTCTGTCTGGGGTCTGGAAAGCTAGGCTTCGTAAGAAGAAACATTTGGTAATTCATTTATGACATCCCCATCGACAAGTTCAGACAAAAATTATTATATAGCTAAAGATTACACAGATAAATCAGTGAAATATCAAAAATGAAACATATCAGGTGTTTTGGAAAACTTTGTGCCCCACTACACGTATTTGTTATTTTCAAGGCAAGATATATATGCTTATTAAATACGTAGTAGTAAGTATGTACATTTGTAGTATATATGCACTTGCCCTCTGTGAGAATGCATATAGAATGTCTATAGTTACAACTACAATAGACTACATTACACAAGAGTACAGTGTAGAAAGGCATAGAAACAGAAAACGACACATAAGTAGAGCTACCGGTCCCATATAACCACTTGAAGACGTTGACTGCACATTTTAAAGCCCCAATCATGTTTTCTAGACGTTTAGGTTCACGGATCGTCCCTAGAATCCGGCAGTGCCCATGGTCAGAGTCCCACTGACCCAAACTACGGGTCATCAAAACTAGCCGTATGTTCCTGCAGCTGTGCCGTCAAGTTCCCATGTCAGCTCGTCTGGGAACTCCATCTTTGACAAACATTTGTACATCTGTAGAAACCGCATGCACGTGATGATGTACAAAACATACCTGAACTAAAACAGTCTGTCTTTTACATCTATGCACCAAAGTAAACAAAGGAAATCTTAATCTCCAAGCAGATGTAAGGATCTGGCTTATCATCGATGTTTTCCGACTGTTTTTACAACATTTGATACTTTTTTTCTCTAGAACTTACGTCTTACGTTTATGAAAGTCAGACATCCAGTTTAACAATACAGTCAAACCTGTATTAGCGGCCACCTTTGCATAACGGCCACCTGTCCATAGTGGCCACTTTTTGTCGGTCCCTTGGATTTGTAATGATTAAGAGATAGGCTTAGCGGCCACCTGTCCAACGCGGCCACGGCCACACGATTTCCGGTCCCGCAGGTACAAAAACACTGCCGATTACGGCCACGCGGACCGCTGATCTATGTTTCGGCACGCGTTCGGCCATATACAGCGGCCGTATCGTCACCCTACGCCGGATTTAAAACCTCTTTGAATTATTTTCAAAACAAAACTTCGTAAACTGGCGCTACCCATACCGGCTGACAAACGAGGTCATATAAGGTCAATAGACGACACCAATATTACGGAGGTAAATTGTGTTAAAGTTACGTTCTAATACACTATCGCTTAGGTTAATTCACATCACAAAAATTTCTAAATAAATTGTTACAAAGAGAAAATGATATGAACTTCAGACTATGATGGGTTTTATTCTTACATTCATTAAGAGATAAGTCTAAAATGACGTGACTTTTCTTGTGAGTACCACATTAGCATAATGGGCGAATCTGACGTGTGAACGCGAGAACACACGTACGGCGAAGTATCAAAGGATACAAGACGAAAGATCAAAGAAATATGACGATACCGGTCTCTTCAGACAATATCAACTGTAGAACATTTAAAACTTTTTATAGCTTTTGTTTTCTTAATACATATAGTGTAAAAATCATTGCAGTACATGTACAGTACTGTATTATGTGAATAAAGATCATTGGGTACTAAAACCATGTGTAACTTATTGCTTGTGGTCAATTAATTAGCATATTCTCTATAGTGGCCACCTCTCTATAGTGGCCAATTTTGACCAGTCCCTTGAGTGGCCGCTATAGACAGGTTTGACTGTATACAAATACAACTCAAGCTTTTTTATCCAGTTGTAGAGATTGAACTGTATTTGAATACTTCTCAAGAGCTGCATATTCGTGTTTTTTTTTCGAAGGTAAGTTGACCCAGTCTTGTTTATTACCCCATCTCTCGGTTTGCTATGACCAAAAAATTATAAACATGAATATCTTAAGATTATGCAAAAGCCTGAAAGAGAGAATCTTCACATTTTGTGCTTCGAATTCGTTAAGTATACATGTAACGTTATAGGCCAATTTCTAAGACGTTGGCATTGAACAAGCTTGAAACCTTATACCGATGACTTCGCTGTTGGAGAATTTCTATCCACTTATCTGACAAGAGTCTTTACACCACATTTACCTCTGTGATGTAGACAAGGTGAAAAATCTTGGAATGTTTGCTGACGACTGAGTCGTTGGATAGGGGTCACTTGGATAGGGGTCAATGATGGGGTGCACTTGGCACGTGACGGATACATGTACTCGTTTACAGTATAATATTATTGAGTTTGTTGGGAAGGTACAGCGAAAGAAACGCATTAAATGTTACATGATAGTTTCATGGTGCCCCAACGACCCACTAGAAGGTCAAGGGATAAGTGAGGTGAGGTGATAGTTCATTATCATCTACGTTAAGAAGAAGAAGAGGTAAGGTATTTAACTTAGATCTAAGGATGTAGGTAAAAGGTGGCCCAATAACCTATTAAGGCCGGAGGGGTATTGTGTCCAGGGCACGGTATTGGAAGGCAGGGTCCAACCCTCTCCTCCCATGGCCTTTTATCTCCTCCAATCAAAGTCAGGCACCCTTTTTACACTTGGAGTGGAGTGAAAAAAGTGCATTTCCCAAGACTAGAGCGGTACATGGCAGGGTTCGAACCCAGGACCTCTACCTTGGTCCTTTCCGTCTCTTTTTAGTACCTAGCGCCTGCAATGTCCTGGGCGGACAGTTGAACCAAGGACAGTCTAGTAATGAAGACTTTCAGAGTACTCTCCAAGCAGATATAGTAGTAGTCTTAAGAGGAACGCACCGATAAATTTCCCGACTACTACTATATCTCCGTGACTCAACCTCTGCTTGGAGAGTATTTCAGAGCGCATGCCCGTTGTCTTTGATCAAGTGAACATGCGTCTTATGGCAAACAAATTTTCTTGCTGTTTGGTATGTACCTTTACGTCAGAAAAGTCCCCCTTTGACCTGCACAAAACATGAGAACCGTTTTCCGTGCTATTTTGGGCTCGCAACTTTTGAATGATGGGGTTGTTGCACCACAGAGGTTAAAAAAACCTCCTTGATAACACGAAAACGCTGGCCCTAAACACAGCCTTGTTGTTCCTTGGCAATGATAGACCAGTTTAGATGCCGTGACCCGGACAGGATCGTCTCGTGACAATGAAGTGGAAAGTATGCCGAGTGTTTACAATGTCTTAGGGTGAATGTGGAAGTCTAGCAGGTGGCCAGAAACCAAGCAGATGTTGGGGAGAAAATCGTAAAAAGTTGGGAGGGGGGGGGTCCAGTAGTCAGAGAAGCATGGCAGCCAGAAAAGATTACAATCTGCCCAAACATCTGCTTGGAGATTTATCTATGTACACGGTATCAGAAGTCTAGCAGGTGCCGTGAGGTGGCAAGAGTAAAGTCAGTCTCCAAGCAGATGTTGCCTTCCGTGAGAATGGATATAGAATGCCCATAGTTACAACTATGATAGACTACATTACACAAGAGTATAATGGACCAGGCCGTATCGTTACAATGAAGTGGAAAGTATGCCGAGTGTTTACAGTATCTTAGGGTGAATGTGGAAGTCTAGCAGGTGGCAAGGGAAAAAATAGTCTCCAAGCAGATGTTGGGGAGGAAAATTATAACGTTGGGCTCCAGTAGTCAGAGGCGCCTGGCAGTCAGAAAAGATTACGATTTACGAACTTCCACCCAAGCAGGATGATCATATCTACTTTGAAGATATGTATGTTTTTGCTTCCTTTATTGCATTTTTCCTGTCCTTGACTGTATATAGCAGGTGCATTGTACAAGAGTCTACGCGAGTGACAATAGTGAGCTGAGACAGAGTGCGCCTGCTATATACCTACTGATCACATTCAAGGAATGGATTCCAAGAACACTGTGAGAAGTATAGTTTTTTGTAAACTGGTTGTTGAAAGAGTGGCCAAGTATGTTCAAGTTAGTTCTTAAGAATCGTTTACAGATCATCTATCAGAGATCGTATACCCACATACTTACGAGCGCTACAGTTTCCCTTGACGGTTGAAAACGCCAAGTTCATTTCCGTTTTTGGTAAAACCTCAGTGACTTATTCTCCAACTTGGTGACTCACTGTAATTCCAGACAGCTGGAACTAACCAGACTTTAACCAGTTGTCAGTCTGCTATAGAATTCGGAAGCTGGTTAGATATCGTTTCAAACCAAAACCGGTATTTCACAGCTGTTATCAAAATATTTCAAGAGTTTTTTTTCCTTGGTTGCCTATATATCACAGTCTCTATACGTTAACTCTTTCCAAGCCCGGTCAAACGCACTGTATACACAAATGTAGGAATGTTTCGTTAACCATTCGCCTGTTGAATCTTCATTAGTTGTGGCGTCTCGGTTAGTTTGTGGGCGCCCCAGCAACCCTGTGTAGTGTTGCGGTAGTCCGTTCTGCTACTTCCCGTATAAGCTCTAATTTGTCAACAAATTACCCTACCTGCAGTCACGTGTATGAAATAAGCCCCGGGGGTAGTGGTTTCGCTTCCTTTTGACGTCTTTCGGATTGTTGGTTCCTTTCATTTGTCTTTACCTCTGTCTATCACCCTGCAAGATTAATATGAATGGTGCAATGATGGGCGAAAACGAAGATTTTATTGAAACTTGATCGAAAATTAAGGTGCTGGGTTTAATTGTCTTGAAGTGCAGTATCACAACAATGGAATATACAATTGTGAATCGTAGCGATTAACCTTATTTTTGCAACGATCATAACCTCCTAGTAGATATTTAGAGCTTCTAATATACAGCAATATGTTCCCGTTAGCTTCAAGTTTTGAACTTCAGAAGGTGACACGTATGTGCAGGTGCAGTACCCCAGCGTACCCCAGCGGACATAACATTAGACCAGACTACAACATCAAAGTGGCGTATTA
>NC_049997.1:8039274-8061881 GCF_000003815.2 Branchiostoma floridae
TAGCGATAACAATGGAATATACAATTGTGAATCGTAGCGATTAACCTTATTTTTGCAACGATCATAACCTCCTAGTAGATATTTAGAGCTTCTAATATACAGCAATATGTTCCCGTTAGCTTCAAGTTTTGAACTTCAGAAGGTGACACGTATGTGCAGGTGCAGTACCCCAGCGTACCCCAGCGGACATAACATTAGACCAGACTACAACATCAAAGTCTACAACTCTTTAATGTCTGAAATGTTAGACCGAAATTTCAACACCGTTACATGGGACCTCAGCCTTTTTCCTTTGTATTATCTTTGTCTTTTAATAATAGAGTTTACTTTGTCTCGTTGTTTAAATCTTCTTTTGAGATAACCCAAACGGAATAAGGCTAGACAGGTCTGCATCGAAGACGATAACTCTTTGCCGTATAAAGCTTTAATACTTGTAGTACACCAGGTTTACAGTGTTCTAACTAGGACTTTTTTCTAAGTCTATCTTTCAGATAACCCAAGCGACTAAGGCTAGACAAGATTACATCTAGGGCTATAACTCTTTACCGTCTGAAGTTTTTAGAAGACCGAGTTTTAATTTACAGTGTCTTTAATTTGGACTATTTTACTTTCCTTTGTCTTTTCCAAATCCTTCCTTTTGTGTCTACAGGCTGGCAGTGATCCTGACTGTTGTACTGCCTCCAGGCGATACAGCTGGACCAAAACGCTTCCTGATTCATTCGCTGTGGTTTAACTGGTTAGCGGGCTTGCCTCTGGACAAAAGGGAAGACTTGTAATCAATAGTCCTACAGGAATGTCCGTGGCAGAGTAAATCCGTCAGGACCCGGTTTGTTGGTGGTCTTGACGGAAGTGCGACGTTTGTTTGAACTTGTTCGATGAAAAGTCTGGAAATTCAAACGTCACGCGAACTTGAACGTGATGGGTACAATACCTTTTATTTTCCGAGTGTGACCATTCTGTTACAAGAATAAGTTAAAACCTACTTCAAGTTTACCATAACATACCCAGTCTATGTAAATACAAAGTTATTTTATTTGTACTTCCTCTGTATAGTGCACGGTAAGATGTAGTCAGCAATATTCACAAACTGACAGTACGAAAGTCATATTTCATCTCGACTCGACTGTATGTATTTGCATATTCCATTCGTCTAGAGTTCTAGACTAAATACTTTTAATATATACACTTTCTTTCTGTTTTGATCGCTGATAATTTACTTCTGCAAAAGTAGTGACAGTTACAGTTAGTAGAAAGTAAAGTTAATTACCATTAATTGACATATAGAGTGATACCGAACATACTGCACATTAACTCTTGTTTTGCCTTCCCGTCTGGTATAACGGTACTATTAATGTTTAAATATCTGATGTCATCAACTAACTATGACATTTTGGAAGAACTGTGTAAGTTCGTTTACTCTTGTTTTAAGAGGAGGGACGAAGCTTGTAGAAAATAGTTATTATTAGGATATATCATTGTTTATTTGTTGTCATTAACTTTATATCAAACTTAATGCATTTAGCCCCATTGGGGCATGAACATGCAATAAACATCATTGTCATTGTCATTGTCATTGTCATTAATTAGCCATATGTATCAAATGCCATTCTTCTTCCTGTGAATGATTCAGTTCCAGAACAAACTATGATTAACCAATACACAATGGCAATTTAGACCTGCTCAAACTTTGTGAATTTCGATAACATGACACAAGACAAAGTTAAAACACTTTAGTCACGTTGCGATCGATAAGATTTATTGATTTTTTTTTTTTAGTTCGACCTTGCTACGGTCTAGTGTGCCATTCAGACACTGAGGTACGTGTTTTTTACAAACACAAAACCGATCGATATTGTCGTCTGTCTAGCGGCTGAATCTGCCCCCCTCCCCGTCCACCTGTCTGGCCGGAAGTGACGTCAGGTGTTCGCTGTTGGTTTCCGGACACGTCTGTTGTGGTCAGGACTGATTCCCGCCAAACCAAGCCTACAAAGCTGGGACCGTTCAGAAAGTGTCATTTCAAAGGGTTGCAGTCGTCAGTTACATACAACAGGTGCCTCTGACGGATATAGCTTGAGGGGTCCGTCTCAGAACTTCCATTTCTATCATTTTAGATACAGACAAACTTTTGGCTAGGCGAGAATGCTTCGCAAACCCATGCTTCTACTAAGCCATGCATGGTAGAAAAGCATCGGGCTGCTTGGAGCAGTTAGTAAAACATATCATAGCAAATTTCATTGTATCATATCATAATAAGCAGACTATTCTAATTATATCATGTTATGTGTTTTTTTTTTGTAATGTTGTCATATGATGGCCCTCTTATAGCTTAGACGGGAGTATCACCTCACCTCACCTCACCGGTCCCATAGCCTCACCGACCGTAGGGGTAGCAATGCCATAAACGGGAGTATACATGCATGATATATGATATAACATTCGATCGTATTGTTTATACATGTACATTGCAATATGTGATGTCTATCTTAATGTATCTTCATATTGAATGTGTTATAACTAGTATTGGATAATAATCGTGTAACCATGTATTGTGTGTTCCCTTCTAATGTTATAAAGCGGCTCGTTGGGCAACCTTGGCTGTATGTTAAAACACGTCTGCCTGGAGACTAACTATTAAACAAGAATGGTAGATGTCAGATCACAAAAGACCAGAAAAATAGGTGTGTTGACTATTGACGCTGTCGGCCACGGTACCAAAATTCTGCAGTTCTGAACGGTGCCTCCCGCTTCACCGTGACAATGGGTAAAGTTGACTTGTGGTGCGGGTCTGGCAGTTTTCCTGCTTCTGTAAGTTTGGGTAAACTTTGGGACATAAGTTTGTCAAACTGACAGACTAGGTCTGTATGAGGGTGACAGTCATTTGTGAACTGTGCAATTCCAATTCTGCAAGGAGGTTATTCTATAAAGATTACTATATAGATTATTGTCATTTTGAATTATCATACCATCCATCTATATCTTATGTCTACTAAATTTAAAAAGGTGAAGCAACGTCTTTGTCGAGTTTAAAAAAGATACGAAAATACGCTCTTAATACTATGCTTGAACTATTTGACATACTAGATGCGGATGGATCTTTTTTCTTCGGATGATAACAATATGACAGTGAAGATGGCGGCACACTGTGAATTTTCCTCTTGCAAAAAAAATGCACAGTAGACCATGTCCATCATCCCAAAGCCTTTGTAGGAAGCTTTCGAAGACTTGTCTTTATTTTGAGTGATGTGTTCGTATGTTAACAGTACACATGGCCATGGCGTGTGACCGGATCACCGTACAGTGGCGCGGACACGTGGCCTCGGATGTTTAGGAGACTAGACTTTGACAAACTTTCTCTCCGATATTGTAAGTTATTTCCTCCTGTCACTTCAACAAGCTCGTTTGTCGCCTGTCTCACCCTCGGAGTTCCAAGAAGTAAAGAAGAACACAATGACTTGTTACTGTTGAACTTCTCAAGTGTTTTTAGATTCTCGGTGAACTACAACAGGTGGTCATGACAGGAAACCGATTAAAAAAGTGACGACGTAATGTGTGTGCGTTTTACTTAAAAACGGTACGTGCTTTCAACCAGTAGTCTATTTATGGCTCCCAGTCCACGTTTTGCCCAGAGACAACTGTTGAAATACACCCCCCACTAACCGCCTGTTTCTCATTCAAAACCACTCCAACAGCTTTTTTATGGCACAATACAAGTTCTCACTCAAAGGCCTTTGATCGTTGGTCTATGATTAATTCACTTGTTAACAAATTATGGCCTCGTATCAGACAACAAACCTAGGGGGAGGGGGATTGTTATCGGTCTTAATGGCTCTGATATGCTAATTGAAGCGGAAAATGGGAAATTGGGAAATTATGGAAGAGTTGTCAAACTGGGTAAAAACCGAGTAAAATACTTGTTTGCTGGTGATGGTCAATTTAGGAAGATGGCATGCAGTCTGACTACATTATTTTATGACACTTGTGATATTGAAGGACGATTTTGCCATCGCGGGACTCTATAACGGTCTGGCTACACGTATATATATTACATAATGCATGTGGCCGTACAACAAATCCCCAAGCGTATGTCAGGCTTCGTTTTGTTTTGTTTTGAGCATGTCTTTAGGTTTATTTTGTCCGGCTTTTCAGTTGATGCTTTTGGTACAGGAAATACCCTCGGCCCAACATAAGCACAAGCATAACATACTCTAATGTGGTATTACAGTAAAAAGATCTTTTTTATCGCTACAGCGATACAAATTTTCCAAATGTTGTTGGGTCAAAACATGCGACATCAGCAAAACAACAACAGCAACAACAAACATCAGTATTAGCAGCCAGCCGCTGTATATGGTCGGTTCACGTGCAAACCTACGAATGCCTTCATAGAAGCCTTGATATTTGGCTCATCGGGTGCTGTATTCTGATAGTGTATTACTTATTATCAAGTTTCAAAAAACACAGTAGCACTCTGAAGACAATCATAATCTAAAACGGCACATCAAAATAGCCAAAAAAATGTTCGCAACGAAGCCTGCTTTCAAGACTACAACATAAAATCCTAATGTAGGGCCTGTGGTTGAGGCTACTGTTATATGAAAACTGCATATTCAGCATTTCTCTAGTATCGACCCGTACATCTGCACCTGTAGACGATTCCCCGATGATTTCCCGTCCTATATAATAATAATCGGTCAACGTGACAGGCTGGAAACGGCCGATTGTTTCTTCGCTAATCGGGATTTCACGGGGGTGTCGGGTGATAATCTTCCCGCAATTACCGGCTTTCGGCGGGCCCGTAAAGACAAAAGAGCAGCCGTCTGACCACTTCACTACGGGATCGGGGACTTTTGTCAACAATGCCGAATAACAGAATTAACAGACACAACGGAAACTGATACAACAGAAGAATAGTGTTACGTAGATGTATTTTCATAATACGTATATGACAATTACTGGCTATAGTCTCTACCAACTTCTAGAGTTGCAAAAATTAATATACACATGGTTGTCAACATGCCAAAACGGAAAGCGTACCACACGACTGACATATGATTCTCCTAATTTTGAAAACTTTTGCTATTTTGCCGCCGAATTTTTTTTTATTGAGGATTGAGGTCATATACTGTTCCTGAATGCCATCGCGTTCTGATAGTGACAGTGATAGCTCCTGACAAGACTGGACTCTCTTCCGAGCAAAATTTGCTCTGCAATTGTACGTACAAATTCTTGAGGCCACAAGAAACACCATAAGAAGTACATAATTAGAAAACAGTATACCTGTACGTTATGTGTATTATCAGAAAAAAAGTCTCTATATCCAAGGAGCTTTTTAAAGGAGCTTTTAGAAAGATCATTGCTATATCATACTGCATGGACATATAACCGATAGCAAACAAGACAAAGGGCACACAAAATATTTGTCTTACTCCTCGGCCAGAGTAGAAGGTGGGAGGGTACATCTTTGAAGTACACACACAACAAAAGCAAAAGGAAATAACCCTATACAGAAGCCATACTCGGTCTCCCTTTGGGACTTGTCAGAACAATGGGGTATCATCACTACAAATTGTTTTACAAGAAGGGGGAGTTTGGTCGCACCTCGCCATCTGGCAACTTCGAGTTGTCTGCGCGGCCGTGACTTCATTACCGGCGCGAGGCGCGAAGTTTCTCACAGCGGTTGATGGATGTTACGATCGGGGTGATTATCGTCTGTTTGCCAATGGGCTTTGTGCGGGAGGGAAGGGACACGGGAACTTCAGACTTGTCAAGTTTCTCACAGGTCTTACACAGAAATAGGACGGACGGCCTTTCTGTGTGGCCTCTGTGTCGACATATTGTAAAAAAAAATGATATGAAATCGTGTTGTCAAATTACAAAATGTTGCTGACGACGTAAATTCGAACTTTCTATTTAGTTTTATCATATTTGAATGTCCCTGATTTTACATTATGATTTCAATTTTTCGATATGAATCCTTTCTCAGTTTTCTGTTAAAAAATTTATATCCTTAGGTCCCCATAGTTGTCAGCAACTTTTTGTAGTTTTTTTTAAAAGATTTTTTAGAATGATTTTTCCACGCAAGATGGTTGCAATATGAAACCCAATACAGATGTTGGAGAGCCCTCGTATTTTGCAACCATCCCTGCGTAACTGTTTTAGCGGGGGCGGAAATACTTCAACTGGTGCTCAACTTGTAGAATAGCACCTGACCAAAAAACAGAAGAAACATGCCGTCTAAAATGCGGACATCTTTTGAAAACGAACAAAATTGGCTGAATTTCTGTCGCTGTTTTAGACGAATAAGATACATTTCGAAGGTAAAGCTGTAGTTTTCTGGAAATGACGGTTTTTATGTTTTTATTATTTTTCCACACCCTGTCCCTCCCTCTGCTCTGTGGGAAATGTTACGTCCCGCCCACCGCTCCCCACTGCGCATGTCAAATGCAGCCTGTCAACAAAGCAAACTTGCAAATGAGTTGGAGGTCATATACGGGCGGACGGACCCGGACCAGTCATAACAGAGGTGAGCCGCTCAGAGGCAGGAGCTCGTACCGCAGCCGACTGGAACACTTCCTCGGTGCAGCTGCAGCCTCAGCCCGCAGGCCTACCCCGCTAGCTCCGGTGACTTTACCTTCCGCGTGGACTTCAACCGTTTCTGTCTGGCGTCGGGATTTTTTTTGCAGATGGTGACTTTTCCATGGCCTTTGTGTGGGCCTAACTTCGTTTGTGTCGGACCTTTCTGCTTCCATTGAGAACGCAGTGGACTTTTGTGTGTGTGCAAGAGCAGGCTGTTTCTGTGTCGGGACATTCCCCAAGAGGGATAGCTTTGTGACTTTTAGACGCTGACTTTGCACAAACCTGAGGACCATTTTCACCATGGGTGACATCAACCTTGTAGTCGTCGGCAGTGAAAGCGTCGGAAAAAGTGGTGAGTTTCCTCCTTTTTAATCTGGCATTTTAATTGAATTTCCGTTACTTCGGTGTCGAATGTATAATTTCTACCCCCATCCTTACTCTGTACAATGTCCATTTTCAATACACAAATTTATGTGTCTTAGAAATCCGCTAGTAATAACACGTACGAATTTAATTCGTCGACTTCTGGATGACTTATCACACGTTGTGGCTTTTCATAGTCATGCATAAGAATAGGCTTACGGGGCAAGTACGGTCACGCACGGACTCAGGTCCCTCTACTCTACACCACCCGAATACAAACAACCATCGCAGTATAACACTAGAGCTGGTCCCACCTCTAATAGGCCGTGTGTGTTTGCTTCGCACTCGATTACCTGCCCTTTGATTAATAAAATGGTCACAAATATTGACTCGTTTTCTTACCCCCCACACAGCTCTGACGGTTCGCTTTCTCACCAGAAGATATATCGGGGAATACCAGTCTGATACAGGTACGTTTCCAGGCAGAACAAAAACGCTGCATATTGTTCTCCCAATCTAGGATAATGTATTTCTCCTTAATTTCACCTTCCTTTAAGTTTTAACGACGTCTTTTGGAGTAGGTGATGTTTATTTGTTAACCGTTAGCACACAAGGAGGGACGATTGTCTTGAAGATTTTTTGAGAGATAAATTTTAGTTCTTAGTGACACGGAAGACGAGACAGAAGTACAAAAGGTGCCTTGTAAGGTTAAGGGGTTCGGGTTCAGGTTTCCTCGTGCGTTGTTTATGGACTTGTAGTTGTATGTGTTGAGTTATATTCCCGAGTGGTGGGAACATAAGGGCACTTTTGTTGGGGTGGGTTGTCGCGGCGCATGTACGGTGTGCCCAGCACACACACCCGTGCATTCATGAGTTCCCTCTCCGGTTACAGATATTGTGTACAGACACCAGACCATGATTGATGGAGAGCAAACCAACATCGAGATCCTGGACGTCAGCACTGGAAAGGTGGGTCTTTTTCCATGTCTTTGAACCATAAACTGCTGGGATGCCCTCTGGGGTCGCCCTAACACTTCCAGATGTAGGAACGACAAGTCTTCTACGTGGGGCTTCTTTTAGAAGCAAATTGGGAGTTTGAAAAGATAAGAGTGAGGTTTTTGCGTGTTTACGCGAAATGGTCTCTTGTTTGCTCGCGGCATTTGCTGGCTGTATAGCTCGTTGAAAATTAACCGAACGCTCAAACAAGTTGATTCTGGTGATCCAGACATGCATCGCGGTGAAGAATCGGATCCATTCAGTGCTCTCGAGATTAAGTCCTTGTTTAGAAGAACAATGAAAATAAAAACGTCGCGGAAACTTTAATCAGGCGAGAATCCTCTTCAAGGCAACAATGCGCCGTCCCTTCTTTGACGGTGTGAAACATACTGTTGGGATTAGAACTCGGGACTCTTGATCTGTCGGGGAAAGGCACACAGGAGTCCTCTCCTGTGCACGGTAGAACGGTCAGACACAAGGCCGGTGTACAAAAAGGAAGCACAACACTGAGCCACGAAAACTGCAGACAACCCATTTCCAGCCGCCACCGGCACAAATCGGTGTATTCACGGTTTTACCGCAATTAAAAAGTCGTGCCAAACTTTCATACAACGGGACGCTTTTACTGACTAATTAAACCCGACAAGACAAACTCCGAAGTTCAGGGCGGAATGGGCACGTATAAGCCGAGGATCGTGTTTAGAATTACGGTTAAATATCGGTGCCAAGTAGGTCGGCCAGGCCGCGGTGGTTGTGGTAAATCAGCCCGGGTAGATTGAAAGGGTTCGCCGCACCGGGGGTCTGTATTGCCCCGGGCCGTAAGTATGGGGTCTGCTCTGTCCAGACGACGGGACCAAATTTGGGCCACACACGGCTTCTGGGACGGAAACCCCGCTTAAAACTGTCATCTTGCGACGACAGGCGATTCAATTTTGTACCCGAAACTCCCATTTTCCTGTGTTAAAACTTCCAAAACGGTTGCAAGATTCTGAATTGAAACATTGCATGGTACAATACCGAGATGCATGGACACATGTCATTTTGCACGGAAATTTCACGGTATGAGTTTTGCAGACAAATGTTGCGGGTGCCAAATCTACCGATCTATTTGTCACTAGAAATGACTGTAGTAACTTTTCGGAAATTAGGAGTTTTCTTGACGATGACATTGAAGGAATATCTCAATGCCCAGACTAAATACAGGGACTGGCACTTTGGACAGCGGTTTATTTTTCTAGAGTGCCCGGGCACAGGGCTAGGCTCCTCGGTGGACCATGTTTTGGACCAGGCATCCCACAAACGCACGTCTGGGCACTCAACCGTTCATTACCCCAATCCGAACCGCTATATCTCTTACCTGAGGGTGCTTTTCTAATTGGAAACCCAGAACTAGAAAGGCTTACCGCCCGCACATGGCCGGTTTTCCATTTTAAGACCTTTTTTTTAGATCTAATCTAAAGTGAATTTCGGGCACGTAGCAAGTGTGTTTAATAAATTTTAACTAGCATGTGCATTATGTGTTTTCGAGAGGGCCTAACGACAATGGGTCCGATTCTTTACAAAAACAAAAGCTTTATGGTTCTTTGTGGACACAATGTCGCTAAACTTGTTCCGCTCTCATGGTCACCTCGGATACTTGTCGTCATTCTAACACACCCCGGCGGTTGTCAAGTTTGCGGGCCGACTTGGTCGCCATTGTTGACTCTCTCTTTACAAAGGAGGGCGTTGTTCTCTCCGAGCGCAGAGGTCGATCTGGAAGTGCCACGGGCGATTTTCTATGGTAGATGGAGTGCTAACGAGTTCGGGTGCGTCTGGTGGTCTGTCGTGTTTTCCTTGGAAATTGTATATTAATTAGGCACACGTGTGCCACTGATCCTTTGCCTGCTTCACGCCTACATTGTTTCTGTATGGCAATTACGGGTAGACAGTCTGAACTCTGAAGCCATACACCCCCAGAAGGACCGTGTTTATTTTTCCCATGGGTGCATTTGACAAAATGAGGAACCGATTCTCGTAGTTGCACAGGGATCTTGCATAGAATAATATAAACGAAACTGCAGACGTTTTCCAAAATTAGTTTGTGTAGAAAACATAAATAGTGTTATATGCACACATTTTTCTTTTGATTCCCCATGGATGAACTTCACACAAAGGGGAACTGATTCTGGGGACCGTCCATAGATTTACATGAAACTTCAGGTTTTTCCATCATTTCATAATCGTTTGAAAATGGTGTATATGTATGATATTTATGACCCAATGATACTAAATTTTCTTCATTTTTCTTGTTTCCCTTCAGGGTGGCGATTCGTTACTGACCGACAAGCAGATACGGTGGGCAGACGGCTTCGTCATTGTGTACAGCATCTGCGACCGGGGCAGTTTCAACCGGCTCCGGGATCTCATCCGGGACATTCGCGACATCCGGGCATCTGAGAACAACCACCATCACGGACACCGGGATCAGTACAATCACTACTCTATGGTCATCATCGGTAACAAATCGGACTTGGAACACCGGAGAACTGTGTCAACAGAAGAGGGGAAAGCGCTAGCGGCCACGTTAGAGTGCCCCTTCGCGGAAGTTTCAGCCGCAGACAGTTATCACGATGTTGCAAAGCCGGTCCAAGGACTTTTGAGGACCGTACACGACACCAAGGTCATGTTGAAGAAAAGAAGAAATAGCCAGAAGTTCGTCAACGTTGCCAAGGCACTGACGGGGATGTTCGGGGGAAGAAAGACGACAAGAAAACGGCGCTCCTTGTAGACAAAATACAGAACTGTTACAATTCCTGACCAGCGTCACTATAAAATGTATATCAGAGATATGTTAGCAATGTTGTATTGTAAGAAAAATGCACAAAGTGATATGTAAATATGTTAATGTTATTTATGACGTTTCAGTGTTTTTTCACCTCCTTTGCAAAGTTCCTTTTCCTCACATCGCACGGTTAGAATAACTTCGTAAACGTTCATTGTTAGCTAAGGCTTGACGAAAAAGTTTACTATAAATCTCCCCTATCTGAAAAAGAGCTCAGTGTCCTATCTGAACGTTGAAATGGAGCCATGCAGAAGAAACAAGTGTGAAAAATGTCCAAATCTATGGGAATTATGAGAAAATTCCGGGAGCGGCATTGTTTGTATGAACAATGAATCGTCCTCGCGTTCTAATTCCGGTGCTAAAAGTCCACTATTATCTTTGTTGTCCTAAAAATCGCCAGAAATTTTAAAATGTCAGAGAATGAATATATTTTGTAGAACGTTATGGACCTTGTTTGTGAAATTGAAAAGGTCCTGTCTATTTGGTGTAAATATTTCGCGGCCTAAGCCGTTGGCAAAATACACAGTGTTCAAACCGACCGGTCCCCAAACAATGGCTCCCTCTATTTTGTATGCCCTTTGCTACGCCATGTTGCTTCTAGACCTTTTTATGTTCACATAATCGGATTTATCGCTCACATTTGTTTAGAAATCTCCCTACTTCCCAGCCCTCTGCAAAAGGGCAGGTCGCTCCATGCTGTAAAAACAGTTCTTGTGAAAGCTATTCCCATGTTAAACCCTTTGTACCGAAGGAAAATAAATGCTTGTTTTCATGTTGATACACGGAATCTCTGGCGATTATGTGGTGGTTTTCTTTGTTTGTTTGAAAGAGTGAGACCGCTCTCTTCATACGCATACTTGAGAGATAATCAAGTCAATACAAGCTCCATACAACCACTAGAGTACATAGCAGGCATTGTAGTGTACACTACATGGCATTAAGGCTGGACAAAAAGATGATTCATTCAGAAAAGAAGTACTTCCATGTCGACTACAAAGGAAGACACAATTAATTAAGATTCCTGTTCTGAAGGATGACTGTACGAAGTGACATGATTGTTGGTTCGTCATTGTTATCGGAATCATCCCGCCGGAGCTTGTGGATAATTAACGAACCGTTAAACGAGATAATGAGAGAGTAGTAGACCGGACCACCCTATAGAATCGTTACGGGGTTTGTTCGCAAGCTTCAGGAGGGAATGGAGGGACAAAATTATCCTGTGGATAAATCTATATTAAACGCTTGGAGGAGGTGTGAAGTTTTCGAGAGGAATGTCCCTGTAGCTAGTGGAGCCCTTCGTTGGTAACTGGGAGACCCTAGTTCATTCTTAGGCCGATTTAGGTTGGGGCTGCTACTCTCCGAGCAGAGGTTGAGTCGCGTGTAATTTTTCCGACTGCTATATCTCCGCGACTCAACCTCTGCTCTGAGAGTAGGGGCTGCACCCGTCTTTCGGAAGGGACGTGTAAAATAGGAGTTCAGTTCAAGCGGTGTCTCAAGTCAAAGCCAAAGGGGAAGGGAAAGAAACCACTCAGGTAAAATAGACACTGAAACTGCTCTATGCAACAATAGGCACTGTAAGGACTGAAGGATAGTAGGAAAGCTAAAGTGAAGGTATAAAACGACCGTCGAGTACGAATATACCCTCCCTCAACACACGAGCGCGCACACACACACACAAACGCACACACACACACACACACACACAAAGCGGGCCCCAAACTCCTGCTTGGAGCTTAACAATGCGCTGTAACAGAATAAGAAGAAGTCAGGCGTAGTTAATGCTGGGATCTCTGTACTTCCGAAGCCACCTCCGTACCTGCTGGTAAGTTATAAACAACTGGCGTAAGTTGTGCTGATCTCTCCACCCGGGAACTTCCTAACCGTGTGTCACGGCGGGTTAGGCTCGCACAATGACGGCAGGAAGCGGCCAGCCTAAAGCCGATTGTGGGGTGGGGTAGGAACGTTGGGTGGGTGTTCCATACGGTGAGTCAAGGGAACACCGCCTTTTTTATTCACGGGAAAATCAAATGAACAATCAAATCAAACAAACAAATCAAATAAAGATTGAACCACACCTTGTTTTTTCACTTTGATGACAAAACATTACTTTTTCTTTTCATTTTCTTGAAAAAGTACGCCGTCTTTTTAGGAGAAAATATTACTTTTTTCTCTGTGAAAATATAAGGTGAAAAATTACTGAAAATAGAAAAAAACATGCATGGCCTCATATTTCGGACTGAAACTACGTTTTGTTTTATGAAACATACTTTAGCAAATGGTAGAAAACATCGCATTTTTTTGCATGCGGAAACTACAGGAACCAGTGAATTCTACCCACCTACTGTCGTTATATTTATCAAAGGAAATCCCCCACCTGCACACCTCCACATTGTTTCCGTACATGGTATTGTTTATCAGCAAAAGTATGAGAAAAATGTTTATGAGAAAACTGCACGGAATGTTTGTTTTTTAGAAAGGCATGTTTGTGTATGCAAGTTATTCACTCCCTGTAGGTTTAGCCATTGTTGTGTTACACGCCGTAATATTTGCACTTGACCGGAATTTGTGGGTCACCCACTCACTTCCGTGTTTTACACCTTTTCTTAAGTGTGCCGTAGACAGGTGAACTTAAGGTGTTGACGTCTTGTTTTTAGAGATCCGGTGAGGTAATAGTTGTAGAGTTGGTGAAGTCATGGTTCTGGGTAGTAGTAATCTCCAAGCAGATACTACGGTATCCTATGGTGATAGTATCAAAAGCTGGCAAAGGAGTGTAGCCGGCCTAGGAGTGTGCATATTGGCTACCGAAGCATTGGATATGATGGACATACTCCTTTGTAAGCTTTTGATACTATCTAGGATCTGATAGGAGGTAACTAAGGTAGGAGAGGTCGTGGTCTTTACCACCACAGTAATGTTTGTAGTTCTTTACTGACCACATACCGGGCGTTCTTGTGAGATTGACTCATGTCAACAGACAAGGGCTACTATGTACATGTACCTTTCAGTGTCATGTCGGAGGGGAAAGCGGGTGATATAACCTGTAGCTACCTTATACCCCTTACCCCAAGCTTTAGAAAAAAAGGCCAACAAAAAAAGACTACTCATGTCTCTAATCTTTATCGGTTAATGGAAAATGATGGCAAACTGTTTGTCCTAAACAATTCTCCATTTTCACACAAACCATGCTCGAAGAACCTTCGTCTCGGTGATGAAAAGACTAGTTAGAAAACCGTTTTAAAACTTTGAACAAGATTGCGTACTATGATTCTAGCCTCCATAGCAGGCTCTCTATGGGATTTTTTGGCTCATATTAGTCATAATACACTTTTGCTGGCAATTTCTTTCTGTAGTCAGAAAAGGCCAGCAATCAGCGAGCCAGTATAAAAGAAATGGCCAGCAAAAGTGTATTATGAGCAAAAAAAGGCCACAGAAAGCCTACTTTGATTCCACCATTTACAACCCATTTAGTACTATGATTCTAACATTTCAACCCATTTGATTTAGATATCGTATTACCTGCTCCACCGCAAAAATGGTGAAGCCAGAGACAGACTTTCTAATTCCCAAGCAGATGTTTGGTTGGAACGTCGCCATATATTTACTGGCCAGTCGGGTTTTCTACTACTAGTATACTATGGGAAAAAAAAAACTCCATCGATCCAACATATACTTGGAGATAAGTGATCCACCAGGCATTTAGAGAGCGTATTTGTTCGTAAGGACAAGGATCGGAAGTTGGGACCTGTTGGTCGGACATGTGGCGCAGGGAATGTCGGGACCTGCTCGCACCTCCGCGCCATTGACGTCACACGGCGTAATGACCATGAGGCATTCGGAAATGACCTGGTTCCGGGGCCATCTATCTGTTTGCGAAAGTGGACATCGGATGAGCCCAGGACAGGTTGGTTTTGTGATGTGAGGATCCTTAATCGAACATCTCTATGCACTTCTGGCATAACGAAAAGGCTTGCCCCACCTTACCTCCTTACAGCCAAGGAAATGTTAATTAAGAAATACATTGCAGTACGGGAGAAATTACATCTATAATACTTCTTCGTTGCAGATACATTGACAGTATGTTCATTGTCTTTCCCAGGTCATCTACAGATATTAAAGAAACCCATATCTAATACTAGTAATAGAGAATCAAACAACTTTTCAAAAGCATACACCCCGCATTATCAATATGTATTTGAAAATTATGCAAAAGTACGGTTATCTTTCTGTTACAGATTTGCGTGTACATTTTATTATCAACAAGTTGATAAGTTTTGATTAGAAAAATGCAAGGTCTTGTCATAATCCAATGCGAGTTTCTCCGTTGTGACCAAGAAAGCATGAAAGTCTGGTACCGGTCGCTTTCTACAAAGATGTTGCAGCAACCTCCCTTCTTTCACCAAAGACATAAACCCAGGCCGTGGTAACGATGTTAGTTGTTACCTCAGAAAACCTCGGCAGACAGACATCCCATATGGATCCCCCAGAAGTGCTTATGTTCCCAGTAGCGGACAGCTTACACAGATCGTGTTACCCCCTGACAACCGGGATGTTGTCCTATCTCCTCACCTCACGACATCCCCACATGTTGGACACAGGTTTGTTGTGATAGGAGGCGATGGAACTGGCCTATGGTAACGGCACGGTGATTGTGACTGACAGCTCAGTCGGACGATATTGTCTTTCAGGTCGAGGAAAGAAAATCCCAGTTTTCATTACCCCACAACATCCATGTTGGATACCTACAGCCTAGTAGTACAGGTTTGTTTTTTGTCGGAGGCGATGTCACTGGGCTAAGGTAATGGCACGGTGATTGACAGCTCATACGGACGATATTGTCTTTCAGTCTGAGGAGAGAGAATCCCAGTTTTCATTACCCAACAACAACCATGTTGGACACCTACCGTACACAGATTTGTTTTTGAGGGAGGCGATGTGATAATGGTACGGTGATTGACAGCTCAGGCGGAAGATATTGTCTTTCACCCTGAGGAAAAAAATCCCAGTTTTTATTACCGTGCAACATCCATGTTGGACACCTGAGGTTTGTTTCTGTAGGAAGCGGTGTGTCATCGACGTCACAGTGATTGACAGCTCAGTCGGACGATATTGTTTTTCACCATGTCAGAGGAAAGAAAATCCCAGTTTTTATTACCGCGCAACATCATCACATGCTGGACGCAAGTTTGTTGTTGTAAGAGACGGTGGGACTGGGCTAAGGCATGTACCGGTGATTGACATCTCAGTCAGGCGACGTTTTTTCTTCAATTCTGAGGAAAGAAAAGTCCTGTTCTCATCAGCTCACATCATCCCACATGTTGGGCACGTAACGTTATGTGTTTGTTGTTAAAGAGGCGATGGCAAGATCGACATTGTCTTGTACAGATATTTGTACAAAACATACAGCACAAAAAGACTTACAAAACAAACTGCAGCCTTACATCTGCTTGAAGATTACTATACAAACCACAATGATGGACAGGTCACTCAGACGACGTTTTCTTTAATTTCGCTAGAAGAAAATCTAATTTCCGTTACTCCAAGGATGTGCACTGAAAGCTAAAAGCTCACATTACTGATAGCAACAGTGTGAAGGTAACCGACTGGGAATAATGTCATTTCCTCCTAATTTCTTGCGTGGCAAGCAGAAACTAATCCGTACAAATAAATAATAGATTAATTAATCACTTAATTAGCTACGTTGACAGCTAATTTGATTGATCCCCAAACTTCCAAACAACGACATTGGTGAATACACAACCGGTTGATATTTGAGAGGTTTTTCACAGTTTCATTTACGAACGTAACTTTCTACGTGTTACCATTTTCTGTCTGCTTCGTTGCATTGTATTAGTTTTCCACTTGATTTAGTAGTATGGCCTTGTACCATATGTGGACTTCAACAGATGGCTTTATCTTGAACCAAGGCCACCTCTGGCGAGCGGTATTCAATTTTCATGCGATTATATGAAGATAGAGAAATCAGAAACCACTTGTGCATCTTGCCTAATCTCCTTAGCTACAACCCGATATGGTGTTGTTCTTCTGTGTTTGTTTCTATTTACATATGCAACAGGTTTGAAGAGCAACAGCAGGGGGAGGGGGGCTGATGCAGACCTGAGCACCCGGTGTTCTGGACGATTAGTACAAGAACGACAAAACCAGGAACTAGTTCTGGAACCTGGTACATTTTCCCTCCTTCTCTCACGTTCGGCCTATTTTCTTTCCCATTTCTTTTCCCGTGTATCTTTGGGTTTTGCTCGTTTCCCACCACTTTACTGGGCCCAGGAAAAGCGCTCTAACAGACGACGACACATGCTAACCTCTTTGTGCGAGAAAAGTAAACCCTGCTTTAGGAATACAAAATGATTCACAATCGCGAAACAAAACGCTGCCATTCTCCATTGTTATCGTCCGCCGGCCACCTGTTTTCGAACAAACCATTTTAAACTCGTCTATTGTTCATATCGTCTGAATCTTGTTCAATCCCTCTCGTAGTCGTATTGTTTCGTGTTGCTATGAAATTCTTAGTCTCTTAGCTGACGTGTCAGCTGGGTGAAAAAAGAAATTAAGAAAGGAGAAGAATTTGGCCAAATAGGGACAAATAAGTTGCCATGGAATTTCAGTCAGCCTCAGACAGCTCACTCCTACATAAGGCTTTTATTCCTATAAACTTGGCCAAAGTCCCCTATTACTATTCGGCGAGGCAGGAGTCTGGTACTAGTTGTAGAGACCCCAATTCTCATAAGGGAGCGAATCGACACACTTTCCTGGGGACCACACACGGGAAACCTGTCATGTAATCACGCATCAATCAACATGGCGGATGGCAAAACCGTGACCGCCATTTTGTGGAGATCAGCTGTCAAGGTCACGTAGCGGTCAGAGCCAGGGGCAGGCTTATAAACAAAGGGGTCAGGACAGATCCGCAAATCTTCTCTTCGCAATTCTGACACGTGTAGAAACGACTATGGTATGTCAGCCAGCCACATTGTATACACTTAACGATACATTTGCAATGAAAATATCCAGAAGACATCTGTGTCAATCAAGCACCGGAAATTGCGTAAACTTCCGGTATAAACGTCGCGCAGAAGTGGATGGGAGGAGCCGGACCGTCCCACCGTTTTACATGCCACTGAGATATTTACATTCATAACGGTCTCGTGCTGAGAGGGCTTAGGTGAAAATCTGGCAAAATATACAAGAAACGCGGAATTTCGAAGAAAAACGGACAAATAACTCTTGGAGAAATAAACAGACTTTAGGATGGGAGGGATGGGGAGGGCCACCCTGAAGTGTTATTCCAGATAAACTTGTCAGCACCGACAAAATATGAAATCATTGGCTTCAAGACATTTTACAGGATGTTGGGAGGTTTCAATAAACCTTTTTTTCAAAACAAATTCATCGTCAAAGATTCAGAATTAGAAAGACTCAAGGAGTTGCAATCTAGATATTTTGTAATAGGGGAATATTATCGATAGTATAATGAATGAATACCTTTATCGTACTTTTATGCTCTCTGGAAGCTATGCACAGGTCAGGGTGAAAGAATACAGTTCCTAGTGATTCTAAGTACAGCTTGTGTAAGGATGTGATATATGACTACTGCAACAACGTTTATTGCTTACTCTATTCGTCGAAAAAGGGCGGAGGGGGGTAAGATTTCTTCGTTGAAACTCTTGTTTTCGACACCTTGAGAGGCCTGGTGCACTGACCGGTTACTGGACATGTCTAAACACGAGAGTGCGTGATGGACGAGGTTTTGATTATTGACTGACGATGTAGTCATTCTCAGAAATCACTGTTGAAACAGAGGAGGGGCAACGTCATTTAGGCTGGGTGGTCGTTTGTTTCGAGAAAGCATTTGCGGTTTAGGTTTTACCCGTACCGTACACCATATACGAGGTAACAACGTATGCCTAGTAGATGTATCACTATCATAAACAGTGATACACGGATCAGCATGGATTCTTTGCGCGAGAAGAATTCGCAAAAAAGTTTGGTACGTACGAAAAATGGAGAATACACACAGCTAGAAATATATGCACCGAAGCTGGAAAAGAAGAACTTTCAATCTCGAACTCTAGATCTCCTTTTTCTTTACACTCCAGTCCTTTCCAAAGAAATCCATAGTGGAAGGCGGCCATGTGCTGTGATCATCATAAGACTGAAATATGACAGTAGATGTCGCAGTGGGTAAACTAACGTTGGATTATAACTTGGATAAGAGGGATTGTGTTGATCTCCAACCAGATCCACGGTGCGTAATGTATAGTATCCGTAGTTACCGTAGACTCCCTTAGCTGGCTATACCCCCTGTCCAGCTTTGATACTATCTTATGGCACCGTAGGATCTGCTTGGAGATTAGGACTGTGTGCCTTTTGGTAGGTCATCACAATTCTGTATTATGTTATTTACTGTACAAAGCTGTGTCAATGAGCTAAAGGTGCACATCGGTAAAGGTCAATAATTAAAATAAGTCCTCTGGTTTATATAAAGTCTTCATTCCGTCATGTCTAAGCTATTCCGTGCTAACTGGTGAAATCCTCCCAATAACTGGGAGGGCATGTTTGGAAATTCCTGGTTTTCTCAGCCAAATCCAAACTTCCATCCCCTCTCTAAGTAATCTGTCCTGCACATGTCCACACAGACCACAGTACGTACTGTTTATCCAGTAGCCATGACTTCACACTGTTAAAGGTAAACCACGGAGAGACACGAGATATCCTCGCATGGTCCCTGGATGGGGTGGTTTGTACAGGTGGAGGGAAAGAAGGGAAAGGGGATTCAGTCTAGGAAAAGAATGGATGGATGGATAGATAGCTGGATGAATGGATAGATGGATGGATGGATGGATGGATAGCTGGATGAATTGATAGATGGATGGATGGATGGATGGATGGATGGATGGATGGATGGATGGATGGATGGGAAATGGACAGAAAAAGACGAGGTAAATCTTAAGGAAGAAAACTTAGACGAATCGCTTGTTTGTTCATGACTAAGTCTTATCAAGGAAAAGAAAGTAGAAAAGAAAGTAGAGATTGGGGGAAGGGAGGAAAAGGGCTAGAATGAACGGAGAAAGAAAATGAGAGGTAGAGAAATTTTGTCATTGGGGTGCAAAGAGGAGAAAAGAAGGACGACTAGAACGATGGAAAAAGAGAACGGACATGTTGAGAGCGATGGCTGGACGAAAAAGGTGAACAAACAAGTTTAAGCACGAGTAAGAACTGAGTGAGGTAAGGCTACAAGAGGAGTAAATGACAAAAAGAAGAAAGCTAGAATAAAATGAAAAGAAAAAGTCAGAGTTTTTGTCGAACAAAGTGAGAATTACTTTAAAAGCATGAATCGAATTCTCAGTTGAGTGGAGTCAAGTGGAAGCGGTTATAGGCGAGGAATTTACGGATTTAGGGATTACTACAGGATCTTGAACCGAGGAGTCGGGTCATGAGGTCGGCAGAGCATCCTCACGACTGCACGCGAACACGTGCACATGTAGGCATGTGCAACGTTTAAAACATTAGTCTATCGAACGACGTATCATTGGCCTTCGTATTGTATGTTTTTGCCCTTTCTAGACCACTGCTAAACTAGATAAGCTCAAGGCAGAAGTTTTACTCTATATATCTTGTTTTACGCGTAGTCTTTGCGACGTTTCTTATTTGCCGTGTTAAGCTAAACTAAGTCTATACCGAACTCCATGTGTTGCTGGAAAATAGAAGAAATTTTCAATATGACATAGCCGTCCACATACTAGTAGTTACTTACCAGTTGCAGCCAACAGACATATCTATAGTCCAATGACCAGTCAAGCCCTCCGATAAGATACCCCCTATTTGGGCTACTTTCCACATATTTTTCAACCCACCAAGAGGTCTGGTAGAGACGAAGCTAAACAGAAGGGCGAATGCTCAATTCTGCATCTAACAGAGACGTACAAAATAAACACATACAAACAAACAAAACGACCCGTATCCACGTAACTACTCATATCATAGATGCAATACTGAGAAGCTGTAGCACCAATTGCACAGGTTGCGTGTGACCTGTTCAGCTCGCCCTTTCCATGTATTTGTGTTGGACCTTTGTCAGACATAACACAGGATTCCCCCATCTGCTTAGAACGCTGGTAACCATACCATCGTGAGCTCTCCAGTATCTGTTAAGCTAAGGGCACAACCCTCCGTACGTGCTCGTGGCCCGTACAGCGAGTAGAATAAGGAAACCGTACGTACGCAGCACGTGTAAGTACGGCCTGCATACGGTAACGTGGCAATCGCACAGAGATCGTACGTTGTAAGCACGTACAACTTACTTGCCACTAGTACTTGCGGAACGAACGATGCACGCAACCGCTCACGTCATGTAGACTACATACTTATGTTATTGGGAGTGTTGCCCACAAGCTCAGATCATTAGCGCAAGCTGAGGAACTTTCAGTACAAGGTTTGTTAGTTATCAGCAAGACCGACTGGAAAGAGAAGACGTCAGAAAAAGAGTTATTGCTTTAGTGCCAAAAGAATCTGCCTGGCTTTACACTTCATTCAAACACAATGGGGAACTAGTTCACACAAGCAGTTTCGCGGCCTATCTTAACCACAAAGTGTATTACGATTTGAATGACTCGTTGATAACCGTCCGAAAATCACGTTTCAGACAATTAAGTACCAGTTAGATTGAAGCGAACAGAAGATTATTGCATGCTATAGAGAACAGGTGTGTTTACATTGAGCTACAGACCGGTACAGACCAATAAAAGTCTGTGTTTAATATATCGGGGCTTTAAAGAACCGATTGTGGTTAAACAACAATATAAGTAAGACGCATGGGGTCATCAAAAAGTCACAGTATCCTTCGACACAAAGCTGGTTAGAGCAAAGTAGTAGCCAGAAATGTATGAAAGATTTTGATAAATAAATTGTAAAACGTTATCTGTTCCTACATTTTAAGTATCACAAAGAAGCGAATATGACTTAGAGTCATATTCTCTGTCTAATTCACTTAGATTTAGAATGTGCCTCTTTTGTTGATTGGCATCGTATACATTTCATGTATCTATCAAATATTCTTTTGTCGCGACCCTTCATTCATCAAAACTACAATACAATCCCTTGGCAAGGTGTTTTCTGGTTTGGGTTGGTGAGTCAGAATCTAAAGGTTCTGGGTTCGAAGCCCTATCAAGCTCCAATGTTGTATCTATGAAAAGGCCTTCAATTTCTTCACCCGGCTTAGGTAGAAAATGAGTGCCTAGCTTCGGTTAGGGACATCCTCTTTGATGGAGCATAGACAGAGGGCACTGTGTTTGAGGAGAGCTACAACGTACGTACACCTCGAGAATCCGCGACACTTATTGAAAAGAGTTCTTGCCGATGTGAGTGGATCAAACCTTCCCAGTCTAGTTTCCGGGTTGACACATTGAAAAGGTAAAATTGACATATTATGTCAATCCTTTACAAATGTGGTAAATTGCAATAAATCGATAAACAGACAGATAAATAAGAACATATCAGATAAATGATCTGAAAAATAATGTTACATCAACTAGGTTATGTGAAGTATGTCTTTGATCGATACTCAGACATATACCACCACAAGAATGTGGTTTATTTGATTGGCAGGCTTATCACAACATAGCATGCATTCTTAATGGCCCTTCGGAGACGATAGGAGATAAAACGTACCCTTTGCCCTCCCACTGGAGAGTGTTTGCTATTTGCTGTGCTCTGTTGTGTTTTGTATGTGTCAGCCTTCTCGTGTTGAGTTGGTAGCTTTACCTTCACATTCTAATGTACTGTAGTGTGACTCCGTTTCTAGGTTACGATGTGTTTTTATTTAGTCTCTACCCTAC
>NC_049997.1:8061981-8063026 GCF_000003815.2 Branchiostoma floridae
AGCGACCCGGAGTCTGGTAGAGACTATGTTTTTATTGTGTCAGTGATACTTTTATGCAGGTTTGGACATCACTGGTAGTTTTGAAGTTAGAAAATGGCTCATGATAGTGAATATCTCACAATTTTTGTAGTACATAAAACATGATATTTCACAGGGTATCATTTAAAAAATTAAAACGATACATGCAGGTAAAATGTTAATATGACGTTATACATTGAGTAATATGCTATGAGAAGGAATTTTATTATGTTGAAATCACTTGTTAGTCGTGAATTTCATCTTGAAGTGTAAGCCTTTTCGCTGATTTATTTAAAAATCTTTAGAAACGTAGCCTCATAGAATAAAGGCATCTGTAAATAAAGCCACATAATTTAGACAGAAATGTACTTTAGAACGGCCAGAGGGTTTTAGAGTGACTAGACTAATAAAGTCAAGGTCAGTACTGTTCCATAGCGACCTTACCGATAACCACATGTACATGGTAACAGACTCATGTGATCATGAGTTTAAAAACTAACGAAGCGAATATCGATTTAAACTTTGACCCGTCCGTGGTATGTTAAGAGGTATTTATGCTCTTTGCCCACAAACATGCCAATACTGATAGCATTGTCGGAATGTATGTTCTAACTCAGAAGTGATAACTAGAGCTGTAGGGGGTTGATATCTAGGAGTAACATAAACACCAAGTTAGACAAGAGTGGACCAGGATTGGGCCGTTATTTAGGTCAATAGCGAGACGGAAATGTCAAATCAAAGTACCGGTACGCACCTGTATAAGCATAGTTGTTTCTAACTAACAGCAAATCAAGCATTCTAAGTGCATACATTGTAATGTGTATATATACAGCTGTATGGATATAGAATTGGACTATATTGTGGGTTAATGTTATCTAAGTTCAGTCGTTATACACGCCTTTCGTTGAACAGTGCTAGACTTTGAGATATAAGAGAAAGCTTTCTTGACAGAACAAAAAGTAGAGACGTTCGTGCATTCAACAACAAATGAAATAGAAATACAATTCAAAATTCTACCTGAAACAAT